>NW_020439973.1:0-3760 GCF_000699045.2 Agrilus planipennis
TTGTTTATAAGAAATACGGGAAACAATACAGAAAACGACAGAAAAAAGGAAAGAGTGCGTACATAGGATTTCTAGATTTAGAAAAAGCTTTTGACCATGTTAAATGGGACAGGATGTTAAATATACTTAAAAATGTAGGGATGAGTTACAAAGATAGAAGAGTGATACTTAGTTTGTATAAAGAGCAACAGGCATTTATAGGGCTGGAGCAGCAACGTAGAGAAGTAAATAATAGGAAGGGATGAGTCAGACAAGGATGCATACTGTCAGCGCTACTTTTTGATCTATACATCGAGGACGCGATCAACATGATTCTACACAGTACAACTGTAGGATAGATATACAGAGGCAAAGGATTAGTACCTATGCTTAGATTTGCAGACTATATAGTAAGGAGGAGTTATTAAACAAAATGAAAGCGGTATTGACAAAACAGTATTGTATGAAAATAAATAAAAGTAAAACAAAAATACTGGTATGCTAGGGACGAAAAATTAGAGAAAAGACGAATATAAAGAAAAATTAGAAGAAGTGGCTGATTTTAAATATCTGGAAAAGTCAGATAGCTCAGGAGGGAATGAGTAGTAGGGATTTAAAGCAACAGGAGTTAAGAGGATAAGAAGAGGATAGCGCAGAGTCGAGTCGCCTTCAATAAAAAGAAGGCACTTCTATTCTCGCGACCGGTTAATTTAGAAATTCGAAAAAGGTTGTTAAAGGTGTATGTTTGGAGCACGGCGTTGTACGGGTGCGAAACATGGATGGTGGGCGCAGCAGAAAAGAAAAGGTTAGAAGCGTACGGAATGTGGTGTTACAGGTAAATGATCAGGATACCGTGGATAGAGAAGGTTATAAATGAAGAGGTATTAGAAAGAATAGGAGAACAGAGGACACTATGTAAGTCAATAAGAAATAAGCGAGATAGGTTAGTAGGACACCTTCTCAGGCATGAAGGTCTAGTCAGAGACATATTAGAGGTAGAAACGGGAGTTAAGAGAAGTAGAGGTAGACCTAGATTAGATTACTGTACGTAGATAGTTAAAGATCCAGGATGTTCTAGTTTTAGGGAAATGCGAAGATTAACTCAGGATAGGAAAGGCTGTAGGTGCGTGTCCAACCAGTCTAACGATCTGATGATGAGAACTGGGATCATTGGAAAGTTACAATTGAAAGTTGCGATGTTTCTGCGAATTAAAAAAAAAATAACTCTCTGTCTAAGTCACAATGGAGCTAGGGTAACTTTTTCCCTGTTTTAATCATAGCTTATTCAATTATTGACTTTTTCATTTCAAATTATGGAACGCGTGGATACGTAAGTGACAGCAGCGGTAGCACCGCTCTGTGGCGGAACGGTATATTTGCTTGAATCGCGTCAAAATCGCACCGCAAGGAAAATATCCCATTATCTCCGGAATTATATATCGCAGGACGACAATTTCTTTTTTAATTTGGAATAACTCGTGAAACAAATGACTTTCGTTGTATTTACTTCCACAAAACTGGTCCAAGCGACTTATTTAAATTTTATATTATTTCTACGATCTTACTTTTTATCAATTTTATTTTTTCTTCTGTCTACACATTTTTTAAACAATGTTATCTTCGTACTGTTGACCTTGACAATCTCCAATTTTTTTCTGATGCTCGACAGCTTCTTGTAATATTTAAAAATTTTTGTTGTTAATTTTGTTTTAATGTAGATGAAATAAAAAATAAACAATAAAAAGCAATATGGCAAAAATATATTTGTAATTTGAAATAAGCCGGCTAGGGTTAATTCTGTAGAAGTTCTATACCCAATGTAATTTTAATCGCAAGGTACCCAAACTAAAAAAGATTATTATCGTTATACGACGCATAGTTCCGGAAATTTGAATTTTTCCTTGCGGTATGATTTTTGCACGCAACAGAAACAGGCTTTTACCTCTGTAGTATGTTGTGACTCATAAGGCCGGTAACATATTTGCGAATTTGTCGCGCGACAGCGCCGCACCAGTTTCACTGCTACTGCATTAAAATAATGACTTATAGCAAAATTTTGTACAATTGAACCTGTGTGTTAAACATGTGCAGTAAGGAACCATAAACAAAAGAAAGGAACTTACTTGGTTCATATCCTAAATATCTTAGAAAATGTACATATTTTTCGAACCCAGTTTTAAACAATTTGTAGAAATCAATTAAAACACAACACTGCAAGACCCATATTATTTTCGCTTGTCACTATTTGTTATTATTATAATTATAAAATTGCAAAAATGTCAATATATGAAACTTTAATTAAAATTTTGAAGTTACATTTTACATCAGTTCTTTTAAACGTCTCTAATCTTAAACAGTTCTTCTAACATTTATGAACTAAATTTTCTAGTTCCTTTACAGTAGGTATCACTAATACCACAAGAAATTGTCGGCGAAACAAACAATATTAAAAAATCAACAAAAGTATTTTTTAACATTGCAATTTTCAGAAATTACGTTTAAAATGAACTAAAAAGATAATGCATACATACTAATAATAAAAGAAGGCTCTATTGTTTAATAAATACACTATCACTCTGAATTGTTGCATCCATTAAAAGCATAAAATTTGAAAGCAAAATGTAAAATGCAAAAGAGCTTTTAGATTACTTTATACACGAAGATTATACAGTGGTAGCACGAAAAGCAATTAAAAATTAAGAAGTTTTCTTACCGTTCTAGTGCATAGATCCTGTAAACAATTAGCTAAAGCAAGAAGCTTTTGTTGTTTAAATTATGTAATTAACATGGCAAGATAAGAAAAGCGTCCGGAAAAGCTCGTGGGTGCATGCTTTTGATAAATATCTACCGAGAAAGCGCTTATCTGAAAATCAAATGTAAAAGGTCCTATTAGATTATAACAATTTACAGGTACAAGGCATCAACAGCATAAGTATTAAAGTATAATTGGTAAACTGTATGATTAATGTAGGTCGCACATAAAACAAGAAAATTATTCAAAAATTATGATAAAAAACAATAACAGATTACCAAAAACAAAAAGCAAACCTCTCAAAAAGTTACCTTTCGTATAATTTTATTTAAATTAAGATAAGTATGTTTAGATGTAAGTGATAGATGGAGCTATTAGTTTTTGTAATATCACCGACTCATCGTTTTTTATATATTAATTATCAAATAATTGTTGTGAATAACTGAATCGCGACTTTTTAGGCAGGCAGGTAAGATGTGAATTACTTATTCGTTACGGGAGTCACAAGGAAAAAAACAGTTTGGTTTGAGGACCTCTTTATTATGTATATAAGTAGATGTCAAAAAAAATTGGGTGAGACTTAATCTGTGTTTCCGAAAACAAAGTTAAGACAGTTCAAATAAACAGAAACTTTTATGATAAAAAGTTGAAGAAACAAAGATATTTTACATAAAACGTAGACGCCGATCTAGTACCGAAATAAAAAACTGAGAATTACATACACAGGGTGAGTCACTAAGCCGAACCAGTCATTCATACACGTTTACCTCATGCACTATACATAAACTGAACGTTAGTTAGTCGATCAATAGAATAAAAACATTTCTACACCGCTTTTTGTTTTACGAATTCACAATTCACTATAAGCACTATCAGAGGAGTTAGTGATAGCATTAAATAAAATGGAAGCGGTGTTGACAAAATAATATTGTATGAAAATAAATAAAAGTAAAACAAAAATACTGACACGGAAGGGAAGAAAAAGTAGAAAAAGAGCGAATATGAGGAGAGTATTAGAAAGAATAGGAG
>NW_020439973.1:5107-7073 GCF_000699045.2 Agrilus planipennis
TATGTGGTGTCACCTAACTAAACTCTTATAGTTTTTTTATATACACTTCATATAACCTACCAAACATTCGCCATGAAGATAAAAAAAGGTTAATTTTGTATAATACTTACACAAGTTTCTGCTCAACGTCCCTAGGAACACGAACTCGCTCTGTTGCAATTTTTATACATCTGTATGTGATGTCCCGCTTCGGCTAATATCGTTTCCACTGACTATTACTACCGAATGTGACGTATTACAATATTTTAAGGCAAAGGAGCTTACAGAGGTCATAGAAAGGACGAGTACAATATAGCGATGTGTATTTACGAAGGTATTTTTACACGAATAAATGCAAATAAAACTGCATAGAAAAATTAAACAGTTGATACATTATAAGTTGAACACGAGCATTTCTCTTATTTTTATTAATTATGGAAAGCAGTTCTTGCACGTTTAGGTTTCATAATGTATGATAAAATAATGATGCGTTAACAAGAAAAATTACAAAACTGAAAAAACCTACTAAATAAACACGATTACTATAGGGTGTCCCATTAATAATTGACAATATGCAGAGTACAAAATTTTGACATTATCCATTTTTTTTACGTTTTATGTTACTAAGTCTCACCCTTTTCGATTATTTTAGATTTTCTAAATTTAGTTAGTTTAGTGGGCGCCGTGAAAATGAAAGGAAAATAAAGGAATTTTTTATTTATAAATACCATTCTCAAATACTTTAAATTTTTTATGCTGTGCTATCGATTGAAAAATGCTAAATTAGCATTACTTAATAAAAAATGTGCAAATTAAAAAACACAGAGAATAGGCATTGCACCTCTGCACCCATTTTAAAGTATCGAAGAAAAGAATAAATGAAACAATCCATTATTATAGCAGCACCATACCGGGAAATCCCCTAAACCCTTAATATTGTGTTTGAGCCATTTGTAAGTGCGACTATTTATACTGTTTTTTATTAATTACCCAAAGAAAGTAATTATAAATTTACAGTTATTACGGTTGACTTATTCCAAATCATTGAATTTTCCTTTTCATATGAACCATCTAAAAATATGCGAACTATTCTTCTTTACGTTTATTTTGTGTAATCTTTTTACCAATCACTATTAGATTATTAAATAGAGACAAAAAGAAAAGGAAGTATGGGGCAATTGCGTTAAAGGGTTTTATGATTGAATATGGTAGTTTGGCCTCTAAAGATGATAAAACCACAAAGTATCCTTTTTTTGAGAGGCGCCCCTTTCAATTTATTTTCCAGATAACACAAAAACGAAGTATTTTTCGAGATTTTTACGAGTACTTTTTTAAAAAATAGCGTTTTTTTGGATTTTCTACTCCATTTTTTAATTATGTTCGATATTAAAAGTGAAAAAATCTAGAAAATTGCTTTGTTTTTAAGTTATTTGCAGAAAACTGGAAAAGGTGCTTTTCTTCAAATTACTCAAAAACACACCCCATAAAAAAGGGGCACTTTGTCTTCTTATCCCCTTAAAAGGTCAAAATACAATATTCAATAACAAAAACCTTTTAACTTAAATGTTCTATACTAAAATGTCTATTCAGTGGCCTATATGAAATAATTCATATACTTACGGCAAAAAGCAAGAGGCTCTGGAACTGCAATTTTATAAACTTTTAACAATAAATTTATCAAAATCGTGTTTCTCATATGTTGAATTCTAGTGTTAAGGTATGAAACAAATTAAGAAGGAAAGATCATGGGTTAGTGGTTAGCCAATTTACTTGAAATCTCCTTAATGTAGAGAGTACAGTGTACAGTGGCCGACGTCTAAGGAGAACAAGCGACGGTCAGATTGACAGGTACAGGCCTGACGCTCGAAACTGGCGGAAATTTTAAAATGATGTGGATCAACGATGGCAAAAGTAGGCAGTTTTAGTTATAACAATTACAATTGCAGCCATCTTTCTTCAGTATTCCAATCAGAGGCGTGGATTAAAC
>NW_020439974.1:0-7324 GCF_000699045.2 Agrilus planipennis
AGAGGACTCTATGGAAGTCAATAAGAAATAGGCGAGTTAGGTTAGTAGGACACCTTCTCAGACATGAAGGTCTAGTCAGAGACATATTAGAGGCAGAAACAGGAGTTAGGAGGGGTAAAGGTAGACCTAGGTTAGATTACTGTTCGCTAATAGTTAAGGATGTGGGTTTTTCTATTTTTAGTTTAGCTCAGGATAGGAAAGAGTGGAGGTACGTGTTTAACTTTTAACTCTTAGGACTGACGACCCAATGATGATGATGAAGAAAAATTAAAAAAACAATTGTAAGGTTTTATGAAACCACGATGCAAGTGAAACTTTTCGGATTGTAGGCATTTAACTGTAAATTTTCGGAAAATTATTCGATTTAGGACATTAAAATTAAAATCGCGTTCTTAATCTTATCTTAATGATTGGAAAATGGGAATGATAATGGGAAATCAATAGTAGACAAGATATCCAACTGTAAATTTTAATTTTAATTTGCGTATGAGAGTACGGAATACATAAGAGAGTACGGAATACATAATAAATACAATCATTCAGATGATAGACGCATGTTAAAAACTGAGAACAATATTTATTTAAATCGTTGAATCATTTTGAACTTCAGTTATTCTATCAATAATTTCATCTTCAATTTGAGTTTCACAGTCAATAAATGTAATTGTCATGCACTTGCACGAATGAGTGAGGATATAAATGATACACGGTTAGCTCATTGTCTCGGCTGCTCTGCCGAACGCCTTCCAGTTTTATCCCTACTCCGTGGCCAGTTCTAATGCGACTTGCGATAGATGGACGAAAAAATTTGAGGCGATGTAATAAAAGTTTCACTTTAAAAACAAAGAAATATATATATAGGAAAAAGACTNTAAATTTTATTATCGTTATAAACACACTAAATTAAAAACAAAACAAACATTTACATAGGCAATAAATAACTTAAGTTAACGGGCGATCAAAAACAATCCCAAATCTCCGATTCGGAAGAAACGAATAATCAAATATACCAATAGTGACGCTCCCGTACAACGGTTCCTTTATTCAGTAGTCACGGTTACGTCTTCCCCTTCACTCTCTCTATCCAGCAGGAAGAGAAGAAAATAAACATGAGTACCTAATTTTGCGACACACCCTTTACTTAATAATTTAGCCTATACTCTGGCTGCAGCTTAAAGCGATAAACGACTACTGCTGCATATGGGGAAATATTCACCCATTTCAAACAATTTTCATACTCAGTAGCCTCCCTAGCTAATCATTATTGACGGTGCTTAACACACGTCCGCCACAGTTGCAATAATCCAATATCAAACATGGACTAACATCCCTGCACCAAAGTGCTTGTGGTGTTCCTATTACCGATCAGTAAAACAAAAACCTCTTGTGTTAATTTCTTTGCTATAAAATGATAATAACAATAATAATAATAATAATAATAACATGCAAAAAGTACTCAGTGATAACTTACCAGAAATTGTGGAAACAACGCACTTAATAATCTCACAGTGAAAAGATCACACACGTCTTACTAAATAAAGAATTTTCTTTTTTTCAGTAATAAACGATAAGCACACACACGTATAAAACTTAAGTAATCGTTTGACGGAAAGCTTGGTTGGACAATTTATTGGAAAATAAGAATATAACATATTTAATAACAAACCTTATAAAAAGAAACGTTTCTCTTAGACCAATTATTTTCAAAATTGGAAAGTATGATATTTGTAGTGTATCAAAGTTCGCATACAACTATAAATATAAATTCGAAATGTATGTAAATATCGTGGGGAATCGTAAAGAAAGCAGTTCGGTTTGATCTGTTTTATTTATAAACATTACTATTTATAACTATATATGAGGGTTGTAAATGTGTACAACCATATATAGGAAAATATTGTTCTGCGCAACATTAGTACATTGGACGGGTTGTAAAACTCTTGTTTTTATTATTGTAGCAGTTTCGTAAATACTGATAGCATTGCAAGTGTTACAGAATATTTTGTAAATATAATTAAAGCACTTCAACAAATTATATTAAAGGGTTTCACGGCCGGTAGGTGAACTGATGCTGTTCTGATTCGGATCTAAAGACCGTCGTGTGCTGGTGTTGCTCCTCAACGTTTCGCTAGCACGAGTTGCGAGCTTCTTCAGAGGTCCCTCCATCTTCCCCTAATGAGTGTCGATGTTAATCATTCGATTAAGGAAAATTATTTGAAAATGAAAGCTTCTACCATCTGGTTTTTTAAAATGGCTCTAAACACAATTTATTGTAGCGAGCACGAGCGTGTTTGTGTGTGATCGGACATACGTGTGTGTGAGCGGCTTATCGACTCGCCGACTAGCCGCTGGCGCCTTTCTTCATGTGCGCCGTATCTGTAAACGTGTGTGTCGTACCTGCGTAGCCGGGAAGCAATTAAACAGTCTAAAGAAAACGAAACTTTTACGGACGGCTCGAGAAAGTTCCCGAAAGGGAACAAAAGAGTATTTAAAGAAAGAGACGATCGGCGCGAGAGTGAGCAATAAATTGACCGTTGCAGAAGTGAATCTGGAAATAAATTGACAGCACAGTCAATAGTGATATAGTAACAGTACTGTAAATAAATAGAGTAAGTTATCACCTAAGTTAGTAATAATTTAATAGTTTTTAAGTTCAATAATAATTAGTGTAAATAAGTAGTTTTTGTCGTTGTGAGTCTTAAAAGTTAATTTGTTAAACTCACAAACATTGCATTATGTTAGGTATATTTCGGGTTTGCTTCCTGGCTTGGACGTCAGTAACTCTTCATACGAGTCATTTTAAGCAAACAAAAGTCGTTTTTCGTGCACTTTAGTAGTACCTATTTGCTAAAGTATATAGGTACATAAATACCTTACGATAACCAAACAAGAACAAACATGCGATACGCACCCGATTACCTGCTTTCTAGATTACATTTTTAGCAGCTAGGGACCTCACTGATCTTTGAAATCGCAAATTTCTGTAAACAAAGGGAAGGACATGACCACACATCTTCCTACCGTAACCATATGATCCCAAGCAATCAAATAAAAGCTTTGCATAACCCTAAATATCAATTTCGCTTACACTTTTTTTATAAGATATACTGCTTTCATCTTCATCGCGCAAATAAAAGGTAATACTATTGGTTTTGAAAGTACAAAGTGTAACATAAATAAGTGCCGAGCTTATAGGAGGTGATAGAGCATTATAAAGTAGGGAAATTAAGTAGATGTTTGTATGTTCGAAAATTGACCGTTTTCGAGAAAAAAACGTAGGTATTAGTTGAAAGTACAAGTAAATTCAATTCCGGCCCTGGTATTGAAATACGCCCCGCAACGCTGTACTCAATCAGCTAGTGATTACCAGTATTAGTGTAGTATTTTTTTTGTATTGTTTTACTCATGTGTTGTTTATTTGTTAGAATAAGTGTAATGCAGGGTGTTTATGTTAACAGCCAACCTCTAGTCGCCGTTTATTCTTTTAACGTTTAAATCTTGTATGAGGCAATCGATGCGCAGTTCAATAAACTAATTCACCAATACAACGTCAATCATAAGTGCAGGTGAGTCACTATAGAACAGTCGTTGTTACAATAATATGGCATGATATTTACGTATTTACACCCGTAGGATGAAATCTTCAATTTCAAAGAAGACAACTCTGTTACAAGTCTGCCTTGGTCCACATTATTCTGTGGTTTTCTTGAATCACTTAGGCAAATGCTGGGGTAGTAATATTCAACAGATAATCTTTCACTGTCTTCTGTCTTCATTTCGTCCGTCTCATCTTTCTCACCCGAACCACCACCCACCCATTCCCATGATTCCTGATAGGAGGCCGAAGAGGGTCTTCCGCCCTACCTTCCGACGTAGTCAAGAGGGACTGCCCGCCCACCAGCATTAGTGGCTGGTGGGAATAAAACACCCAAAAGTCTTTTTTGTTTTTGTAAAGAAGTACGTAGTGGCCGTGTTCGCTACTGAGATTTTCCATTCAAGGTGATGCGCTCGCGCATGCTCAAAGTTAATAAATATTATTATTATTAATGCTAGAACATACAATTTATTAATTTTGAGCATGCGTACTCTATAAAAAGCTATTGCGCATGTCCGAGCACATAACTTTGAGCGACGAACACGGCTAGTGACTCAAGTAGCCTTTCATACTATTTTAAAATGTATTAAAACATAATTTACAATAAATAGTGATTAATCGTACTTACCGTAATTTTCTTAATATCTACTGAACATTCAAACTAAAATAATATTTGAATCTCGAAATTCGCTTAAGATCTTTAAATTGTCCCAAATCTTCGGTAAGATAACAACTTCTTCTCTGAAAGTTTTAATGTGTTAACTTTCAAAGTTAAAACGCATTCATCTTCTTTTATTGCTGGTAAAACGAGTTACGTTTGAAACTAACATAGAAAAAATAAACAGTTAAGGCTACAAGTTGATACAAGCTTTATATTTTATTGGAGCACTCCCTAGTTTCTCTAAACATGCTTTAGAGATGAATAATATAGCAATACGAGTTTAAGTTAGGGAGTCACAGACTAATAGCTGTGAAGACTTGGAAAAAATTTGCTACTTATCGCCTTTTACCGCTCTTAAGTGATTTAATGCGAAAAGGGTGCAGGAGTAAAAGGAAATCGAGCGTTGCAGAACATATTGTGCATTTATGCATTGGGTGGTATGCATAAAAAGTACCATTCTTGCAGGACATCACGACAGGACCAAACTCGGTTCAAGCATGACCCAAGGTTGTTCAATTCTGGTCTGAAATTGACAACCAATATTGAACCGAGCATGGTAAATGTCTGGATTGTCACTTCGGTCCGAGTCTGGTCGGCAAGCTTAGTCCGCGGTTGGACAGCCAATGCTGAACCAAGACTTAATGAACAATACTATTACAAGATTGGGTAGCCAATATTGGGCCAAGACTTAATAAACAATATTAACTCAAGATTAAGTAGCTAATATTATGCCGAGTCATAATGAAGGAAATTAATCCAACACTGGGCTGCTATGCTGCTTTCCGTCTTGGGCAATACTTCGTTAAAGAGTATTAGATATACCTTAGAAAAAAGCTTATATACCTTGCTTTGGCACTCGCATGTAGAATGGTATTCAATTTTTTTATTTTGCCTTAAAAGTATCCAATTCAAATTTTATGGTATAATAAAGTTTCTAGTAACAGACTTATTTATTTCTAGCTAACTAACCACTTAAAGTACTCACACTACATTTCTAAATGCTTATTTATTTGTACATCTGTTCGTATTATGTCAACCACTAAATGCTAAATAATTTATATTTTCATGAGTTACTCAGTTTTAAAAATTAGCGACAGCCGATACTTCATTAAAAAAAAAAGAAAAACCGTAGTAAGACATAGTGTCTAACACGTGAATATGTACTTCTGTAGCAACAAATACCAATCAGTAACCTATAATATTATATATTATATAAACTTAGGAGTTAACATCGCTTTCGTCGGTAATTTATAGACTGACGCTCTTTTGAGATGTAATATGACCGAAACCGTGATCTGCGTCTGATGGTTTCAATAAATTTCTGTCTAAGAACTTGTTATTAAACATTCTTATTAAAGCAAGAAAGATGTTTTCAGCTGAACAAANTTCATTCAATTTCAATTTACGGTCATTCAAAATCATTTTGTGGATTTTTTTAATGTTTTCGTCCGTAACAGCCTCTTTTGGGCGTCCACTGCGTTCACCGTCTTCGGTGCTCATTTCACCACGTCTAAACTTAGCATACCAATCCTTGATGGTTGATTTTCCAGGGGCAGTGTCCGGAAATTCGTTATCAAGCAAAGTTTTTGTTTCAACTGTATTTTTTCTCTTCAAAAAGCAATATTTTATCAACACGCGAAATTCCTTTTTATCCATTTTTTTCACAATAACAAAAGTTGCTTCACTAAAAATGCTATAATTCTTTTGAAGGTTAGGACTAACTGAAAATCATATGGATTTAGTTCTGGTGCCGCCATCTATGTGTCAGGCCGGGGACTTTTCAATTGACCCTAGTATGTGCATTGGGTGGTATGCCTAAAACGTACTATCCCATGCAGGATATCACGACAGGACTACGCTCGGTTCAAGCATAGCCCAAGATTGTTCAGTTCTGGTTCGAAATTGACAACCAATATTGGACTGAACATGGTAAATGCCTGGATTGTCACTTCGGTCCGAGCCTGGTTGGCAAGTATGGTCCACAACTGGACAGCTAATGCTGAATCAAGACTTAATAAACAATACTAATACAAGATTGGGCAGCCAATATTGAGCCAAGACTTTGTGAACAATATTAACTCAAGATTCAGTAGCTAATATTAAGTCTAGTCATAATGAAGAAAATTAATTCAACATTGGGCAACCATACTGCTATACGTCTTGGCCAATACTTCGTTGACCAGTATTGGATATATCTTGACTAAAATCCTTATATACCTAGCCTTGACACTCGAATATAGAATGGTTCTCAATTTGTCTTAATTTGCCTTAAAAATATCTAATTCAAATTTTGTAGTGTAATGAATTTTCTAGTAACAGATTTATTTATTTCTAGGTAACTAGCCACTTAAACTACTTCTCATTTATCTCACACTGTATTTCTAAATGCTTATTTATTTGTTACTATATCACTAAGTATTCGCTTCATTTTCAAACTAAATGCGCTCATCTGCTAAACTGTGATATGCCCATATCTAAACTTCAACAAAAATGATCTAACAAAGTTTGGAAGTCCATTTAAGTAAAATAATGAAAAAACAAGTATCAAAGCGAAACGTAAGAAACGACTATATATGAAAGCTCCCGTACATGAATTACGTTCGTAATAATGAATGTAGGGATTTCCTGTTGACCTAAACTGTCCGTTTTTTTGAAACTGACGGTTGAAGTAATTAAACTTTCAAGAGAGTTATTAGCTATTTTGGTCGAATGGCTGACATCGGCAGTCACAAAGAGGACCATCCGAACGTTATTTAGTGACAATGTCAAAGGAAAATAATGCTTATTGTCCTTATCTTTATAGCTGATATCAAAGAGAGCGTTCTGGAACCTCTTTACATTTCAATAAAAAAAGGTTGTTGCAATTCCAGTTGCGCTCAGTAATTGCTATTTTACAAATGTAAAAATGTAGCAATTAAAAACACACGAAAGATATACGATTAACTAAATAAAAAGCAAAGAAGGAAGAAAAAACATAGTAAGACATTGTCTAACACATGAATATGTATTTCTGAAGCAGAAAATACCAACCAGATGACCTTTACATTGTCTGTAATTGTATATTATAT
>NW_020439975.1:0-777 GCF_000699045.2 Agrilus planipennis
AAAATACGCGGTCTTGTTCTTGGTCTTGGTCTTGCAAAAACGCAAGAACAAGACCAAGACTGCAAGACCAAGACTGAATTTGGGCAACACTAGTGCTGATATTCCACTTACAATAGTAAGTTCCCGAATATCTGCCTGTGAAATTTAACAGTATGAAATTATAGTTTGTTATGTTATCCATCCAGATGAATTTATTAAGCGATGACTGTGAATGTGGGAGGGGCATGGGTTAAAACTACTTGGAGCCTTTCTTAGTTAATCAAACTAATTACTATTTTTTCAAAAAATAATCCATTTACATTATTTTTAGGGTTCTGTACGGAACCCTTATAGGATCATTCGTGTATCTGTCTGTCCGTCTATCACAGTTAATTTGCTCCGCAACTACTGGACCGATTACATTTAAATTTAGTATACGTATGAAATTCTGTGACCCAAACACGAACATATAGTGTAAATAAATTAATTTTGAACATGAGCGTCATTTTTGGCGAACCAATAGGAAATTAAAAAAAAAAAAGTTTTGCGAACTGTACCGTGTGACATATCAAATGAAAGGACTTACTATAAGGGTCTCAAATGAATTTCTTTTTTATAATTTTAAAATAAATGGTTTTAAAGTTATTTAATAAAATAAATGAATATTGGGCATTCCACTCCTCTTCCTTATCATCGAAACTACTGAACCTAAAATTAATTTTATATCTTTATCGTTATTATTTATTATTTTAAAAATATCCAGGTCTAGATAATGATTATTTGCTTGTAAGTAATGAT
>NW_020439975.1:2686-3952 GCF_000699045.2 Agrilus planipennis
TTTAAACATATTAAAAAGTTTTACGCTCATTATTAATAGAGATTGAAACTAAATATTTTTTTGTTTCGAAGTTGAAATCAAGGCATATTCACTGCCAAAAGTCAGTTAAATATTTTCCATATTATTCCTTATTTCTTATTTTATTCAAAGTTTTTGGTCAAATTCCAAATTTTTTCTCAAACCGTATACTTTTTTTAGTAGATCTTATTTATTTACCTCATGATATGCTGCAAAACCTAATTGTACTCTTGTCTCCGATTGTACCTCCCAAACATCCTTAAGCCAGTCCAATATGGTGTAACTTCCAATTAGGTTTGAAGTGACAGAATTGTTTTCTTTTATTACTAGGAAAAGGAGAAAGTATTTGGGATTTCCTAACCCACAACAAACCAACATCCATTAGAGACTTAAGTAATGCAGACATTGCCTGCGACTCCTATCACAAATATAAAGAGGATATTACTCTCCTAAAAAATCTAGGTGTAGATTTGTATAGATTTTCTGTATCATGGCCCCGGATATATCCCGATGGTTTTCCGCACAATCCGAATAAAGAAGGGCTAGCATACTACAGCAATCTTATTGATGCTCTGCTCGCTGAAAACATAAAACCGATGTTAACCATATACCATTGGGATCTTCCTCAACGTCTCCAAAATTTAGGCGGATGGACAAATTCGTATATTGGGGAGTTATTTACAGAATATGCAAGAACTCTTTTGGAAAATTATTCTGATCGCGTTAAATATTGGATCACATTCAATGAACCTTTTCTACTTTGCAATCAAGGTTATGGAGGCCCTTTAGCCGCTCCAGGGGTAAACTTATCAGGCAGAGCTGAGTACCTGTGTGCTTACAACATACTAAAATCTCATGCTGCAGTTTATCATCTTTTTAATGATACTTACAGGACCAGAAATAATGGTGAGTATATATTCATCATCATCATGAGGTCGTCAGTCCTAAGACTGGTTGGACACACACCTCCTGAGCTAATCTTCGCATTTTTCTAAAATTAAAACAACCCATATCCATACCTATTTGCGAACAGTAATCTAGTCTAGGTCTACCTCTACCTCTCTTAACTTCCATTTCTGCCTCTAATATGTCTCTGACTAGAACTTCATGCCTGAGAAGGTGTCCTACCAACCTATCTCGCCTATTTTTTATTGACTTCCATAGAGTCCTCTGTTCTCCTATTCTTTCCAATACCTCTTCATTTCTAACCTTTTCTACCCACGATATCCTCATCATCCGCCTATAACA
>NW_020439975.1:5966-10678 GCF_000699045.2 Agrilus planipennis
AGGAGATCGGGCTGAAACTATAGCTACAAGCTATCCAAGGATGGTACTATAGAATGTCACCTCAAGGTAGGCCTAGTGGCGTCATCTCTTGGTTAGGCCGGAAACTTATCAATCCACCCTCGTATAGCACACTTATCTTTAATATCATATAAATGCATCCTATAATTATACATGGGATTATAAATAAATTGATTGATTTTTCTCGTAATACTTCTTATATCTAATAAAAAAATATAAAAACAAATTTCATTTTATAAATAAGCGCATGTATTGTAAGTATACTGTTTTCGTCACTTAATAAATGAGTATTTGTAATAAAAGTAGAGATTGTGTTTTTAGGTCTATCTCAATTCACTGAAGTCGATCATTGGGTCAGGTCAGTATATCCCATAGAACAGTTGCTAGTATTACTATTCATCTGTTCTTTCAAGGCCAGTGGCTGGTTTGCTATTACTGGGATAAGAAGCCATGAAGAAGGGAAGAAAGTAGGTTGGAACTCGGGAAACACTTATTCAAGCTACTAAACTGCATAGGCATTTTATATATTGATTTTATAGATGGTAACCCCCAAAGTAGTACACGCGAAATAGCACAAAACGTTGGCTTCTCTCACGTAATGTTGTGGCGAACTAGGCCATGCCGCTCGGTTCTATTAGGGTGCGCTGGTTTGTAACAGTAAACCGAGCGGCATGGCCTAGAGGTCTAGACCATTGCTTAGTATTCGGGAGGACGCCGGTTCGATTCCGGGTCTGTCTGCCTTGATCCAAGTTTTTCTGTGGTTTCCTTGGATCACTTATGCAAATGCTGGGGCAGTAATATTCTACAGATAATCTTTCATTCTCTTCTGTCTTCATTTCGTCCGTCTCAACTTTCTCACACGAACCACCACCCACCCATTCCCACGATTACTGAAAGCAGGCTGAAGAGAGCCTTCCGCCCTACCTTCCGGCATAGTCCGGAGGGACTGCCCACCCACCAGCATTACTGGCTAGTTTTGTAACAGTAACCTGGTTCAAATCAAACAGATTTATGGCATCAATGGTGCACTTTTCTTTGAAGTAACTAAAATATTTTCTGTTTCTACTTTTTAGTTAAAGTTTGTACATATAGGTACAGTCTTGAAATCGGTTTTTGTTTTCTAAAAATTAACTTTGTTTATCCTAATGTTTTTAATTAGCTATTTTCACTGTAGGATAAATTTACATTAGAGCATACAACCTTTAATAAACATATTTTTACGCTAAAGTGTTCGGGTCTTTTTGGATGTTCTGCGATCGTTTTCGTAAGAGGCTAAGCTGTCTGATAAAGAGGTAAGCCATGTAAGAAGTCGACGAATCAATTCACTTACGAGCGTTTATGTATATAAGTTCAATATTACTATTAGATGTTAAAATAAAAAAAATAAAGACAGAGTTAACGATGTCAATCATCATTTGTGTGGATGTTAACTCATAATGAAGTCGAAGGTGAATCAAATTATATCGAATCATCGTATATATTTTTTATAAGGTATTTTCAAAAGTAATTTTAAGTACATAAATAATTACATGGTAAGTTAAGTGGCGCAAATTTATTGTTAACGTGTGAAAAGACATGGAAGCATGTGACTACGACTATAATTCAAGATAATTACATACCAGGCAGCGGTTTATGTTAATACTAAAATTGCGTTCCTGTGTCCACGTTAAAGTCGTGATTTAGAATTAATTATAAAGCAGAGGAATACACAGCGTTCGTATTATATTTGTCTTATTTCATATTTTATCGATCTATTTCTTCTCGGTTCGCTCGTAATGACTGTCGTCTCATATATTTATAGTGAAAATTTGCGTTCGAAGCTGCCAACCGTAGTAACTGGAAAAACAATATTTTATGAGAAGATGTTCGAATCAGGTTGAATAAAGTTGCAAGCGTTTTAGTTAAAAAGTTTCTAAAGGGATTATTTCAAATTTAACGCGAATTTTCATTAGGTAGGTTTTTGGTTATACATATTGGATTATTATCGCTGATGTTTGCTTTTTCTTTTTCTCTGGTAGAGTTATCTGACACTGCTGGGTACGCGGCATCATTATCCGGTATCCTAAAAAAAGTACCGGATCCAGATCGATACTCTAATAGAGCTATTCTTAGGGACACTTTACAATCTTAAATTAACAAAAAACTTATTCAAGAAGCTTATTTACTTCTTAAGAGTTAGAGAAATCTTTAAATAAAATGAAAGCAATATTGACAAAAGTGCTTTTCGTCTATGTTGACTTTAAAACAGATAAATAGAAATCGTGTATTAAATTTTGGAAAACAGTTTGTGTATGTATGTTTGCAATTCAAGTGTTATTACTGCTAATATAGATTAAATATTCTAAATACATGCCAACACAATGATAGTCAAGATTGTATCAGATTGCTCCTCTTGTTTTACGAAAGTAAATATGCAAGTAGACACTACCCGAACCCTCTATGGCTTTAATATACAATATGGAGTCCCGAGATAAAAATGTTCAGTCTCTCAGAGTCTTTGAAAGCGGGACTCGAGTCTCCGTCTCTCATCCAGTCTCTCTTGTGTCGCTGAGAGAGACTGTCGAGAGATTGTCAAAAAAACTGTTTAGCGTCTCTGAACGAGAGACTCGAGTCGCTTATAGAGAGATCCTCATTTCGTATCCAGTCTCAGAACGAGAGACTCGCATCTCTGAACGAGAGGCCCGAATCTCAGAATGAGAGACTCAAATCTCTCAATAAGTGGTGTCTCGATAGACATGGTTAAAATTTTCTAAGTTCAACATATTTCAGAGATCCCAGTCTTTCTACGAGAGAATCGAGTCTCTCAATTTTTCAGTGTTATTCATTCAGTCTCTCTGTGAGAGATTCGAATCTCTGAATTAACAATTTTATCGTTCGAGTCTCTCATACAGAGACTGTGAGAGATCTATAAAAACACCTAGGCAATAACAGAGATGGTGAAAGACTGTGAGAGACGCTAGATTTTACACTATATAGCAGGTCATATCAGGTTAAAATTCAGGGTGTATCTGCAATGCGTGGTCCATGTCCGCTTAGGTCCATAAGCAGTTATGTCTCTGATGTAAATTAAATTATGTTTCTTTTTAGTTATTATCTTCTCATAATAAACAATTGCCTCTCATAGCAGATGTTTAAAAGTCAAAATCATTCAACGTTTTCTTTGCTATTTAATCCAAAAATTTGCGTCCTAAAACGCTATCAAAGAATTCTCCATTTTGAAGATCTTACACGCGTTCGATCCAAGACAGTGAAAAGCCATTTCGCAAAGCTAATTACTTGCCATAAACTTAATACGTTCACGATCAGAAGGCAATAAAGCACAGCGTGATATTAGTTGACTAACGAGCCCTGCCGATGTATAATATTATACGAAGTATGAATATGAGTATTTAAAAAAGCATGGCGGTAATACATGGAATAATAATGAGAAATCGGAGAGGCTCGAGAGGTTGGTTTAAATTTCATCGGAAGTTCAGTTCTTTACATTATCTCATCGCGCAAAACAGATTATTTTTGGGCGAACTTTTTATTTAACTTGGAAATAGCCAGATGGTAACAGTAACAAGATGCGAGATTTAGACAAAAAACCTCCGGACGTCCTCAACTGTGCTACTACCCAAAGAGAATCGTCATGATTAAGTACCTGAAAACATCTCCAGGCCAATCGCGTTCTAAAATTTTCTTAGGGCCAAATTAAATGCCGGAAAGTTATTTTTCATATGTCAATTTAAGTTTATAAGCATTTGTAAATCGTTTTTTGGGCAGGCACTTACAGTTTATATATTTACACTATTATGAAGAAAACTCTCATTAAAAATCTTGAATTTAATAAATTGAGAAAATTAATTGGAGTACAGTGAAATTTAATTCAATTACTCTAAAATTCCACAACACTCAAGGTATCATCCTCAGTAAGAGGTAGTCTCTAACAGAGGATGTCACCAACATCCAGCATACAAACATTTATTTTCAAGCACGTTAACTTTATTTATTTGAAATACACACAATTTCTAATATGTAATTTGCTACTGCATTACAATGTCCCTTAACGTCAAGTTAACAACGTTATTTTATAGAATGCTTAGCCGTACTTGACAATGCCGGATTTTACTTTACAAATTGATTGCAATGCACCTTTAATCTCTTTTCGTCAACTTTCCAAAAAATGCAGCAATCAATAACAATTTCTGATCACGCGACTACTGAATCTGAAGTGAGCGACTGATTTATGAGGTAAATTATGTACACGTAAGTAATATCTATACATACAAGAATAACTTAGAACATGTCGTGTGTGTGTACCTCAGTTCATTTACATTTCCTCCATATTGTGTTGGATGACACTGGATACCAGTTATGACGTTGAAGAATGTAGTGGTAGTTGCGTTACTCATGGCCAGTCATCTTACTCAATGTCAGTGGCAGATTTCACTAATTGACTATGACTTCGTTGACCTCCTCCTTTCTCGGCAGATTCCTTACTTGTAAATATTTTCTGTTTTAACTCTTTATTTTCCGGTTTCTATAAATGTACATGGGTTTCTATTTTAAGATTGTTAAAGATATGTAAACGGAAGTTAGGAGGGGTGGAGGTAGACATAGATTAGATTACTGTTCGCAAATAGTTAAGGATATGGGTTGTTCTAGTTTTAGGGAAATGCGAAGTTTAGCTCAGGATAGGAAAGAGTGGAGGT
>NW_020439976.1:0-1718 GCF_000699045.2 Agrilus planipennis
AAAAATACATAATACTTTTCAATAAAGTCGTGTAGGTGTATTGGCGTAACGTAGGCGCTTATATAACGTTTTCACTAAAAATAAAATAGTAAATATTCTGAATAAAACTCAATGACAATTTGCTCGATTTTTTTTCGTTAGGAGTTATACCACCCTTATGAAATCTGAATAGATATTTATTAAAATGTAATTGAATTGTTGTCTTAAAGTGCTTTTTACAATTCATAGCTCTGCTAATATCAAATACTCATTTTAATTATAACCATCAGAGTTATTAGACATTAATTTATCGAGGCAGAACTAGCAAAAATTCCTTATAAAAAAACAAATGTACTGTTCGTTTCAAGAAGTTAGAGATATGCCCCTTTCCTTTATTAGGATGCGCCATAACATAATTCCAAATTCAATCATATTTCGAAGTGGTCTGTATTCCGTTGAAACTGCAGGCAGCTCTAACAGAACACAAACCAACTTTTACCTGCTGTCCTAACAGTGCGTTTTGAAAATACTACAAATGGCGCAGAAAACGCCATCTGTAGCACGATGTTACATTTTAGGATTAGGTATGCTCCAACAAGGTCCACTTGTGTGGATATCTACTTGCTGAAAACCAATCCCAGCGTAGACAACCTCAACGTGATAGGCACGTTACCATAATCGAATAGAATAATTCGAATTAGTCTGTATTCTATTATTATTCATTTTATTTTATTCGATTAAGCTAACGTGTCTATCACGTTGAGGTTGTCTACGCTGGGATTGGTTTTCAGCAAGTAGATATCCACACAAGTGGACCTTGTTGGAGCATACCTAATCCTAAAATGTAACATCGTGCTACAGATGGCGTTTTCTGCGCCATTTGTAGTATTTTCAAAACGCACTGTTAGGACAGCAGGTAAAAGTTGGTTTGTGTTCTGTTAGAGCTGCCTGCAGTTTCAACGGAATACAGACCACTTCGAAATATGATTGAATTTGGAATTATGTTATGGCGCATCCTAATAAAGGAAAGGGGCATATCTCTAACTTCTTGAAACGAACAGTACATTTGTTTTTTTATAAGGAATTTTTGCTAGTTCTGCCTCGATAAATTAATGTCTAATAACTCTGATGGTTATAATTAAAATGAGTATTTGATATTAGCAGAGCTATGAATTGTAAAAAGCACTTTAAGACAACAATTCAATTACATTTTAATAAATATCTATTCAGATTTCATAAGGGTGGTATAACTCCTAACGAAAAAAAATCGAGCAAATTGTCATTGAGTTTTATTCAGAATATTTACTATTTTATTTTTAGTGAAAACGTTATATAAGCGCCTACGTTACGCCAATACACCTACACGACTTTATTGAAAAGTATTATGTATTTTTTCCTTCAGTGTCAGTATTTTTCTCCGTAGATGATTCGTTTTTTTTTTTTTTCAATTTTTTATTCGGTTGGTTTTCAATTTTCGAGAGGAAAGGACTAAAATTCCTTTCTGCCATGCTGTCGATCCCGAATTCCCCAAAAGGAAAAAAGAAAATGCTGTCGCCGTCTCTTTTCGTCGGGAAAAATTCATTTCGTAAAATATTTGGAATATCGGCTTGGCCGCGTCAATAAATTCCACTAATGCAAAATCTTGCGGTTTATCAAAGTTTCATTTTATAAGGAATTTCCGCGCCGCATAAAGGAATTCCCGCATCTTAAATAAATTCAAAGGGTGATGGGGGGGGGGG
>NW_020439976.1:2315-5257 GCF_000699045.2 Agrilus planipennis
TGGGGGGGGGGGGAGAATGGATGCCGCTGTCGCTTCTAGCAGCGGAGGATTGGTGGCAGTAAGGACGACTACGGCGTCTATGCGTGCTGGAGTTGTGTCGACGTTGACTGCACGGCGTAGCCGTCAGGCATTTTCGGATTGATTTATCGGATGGTTGTTTAACAAGTAAAGGCGTTTAATCATTTTCTTTCGGTGCACAAGAAGTGACGTAGGGGCTTACGTTTTTCACTGAAGTTAAGCTCCACGTCTGGCGAAGAGCAAACACTGGCTTAAGGAATTTACAAATAAAATACGATGCACATAACGTGGGGTTAGGAAATGAACCAAAGTGAAAACTTTGAACCTAAAGAAAACAGCAAAAATACTTTATACATTAGGTCAAATTTATTCGTTAGGTAAACAGGAAGACCCTGGTTTAAACAAGAAAAGAAACAATGTTCGTCTCTGCTGCATACTGGATCAAGCAGAACAATAGATACTAAAAGTCAGAATTGTGAGTAAGCCTAGTTCTAATAATGTTTTACCAATTCAGAAGAAGATATGTGTCGTCCGACTGGTATAGGCTAGTCTATGGTGAATTTTCCACAAAGCTAGAAGTGCGAACATATAAGGAAGTGACTTCTGCTTAAGAAAAAGCTTGTTTGTTGGTTAATACAATTTACAAATTACATATATAAACTTTTACGGGATCAAGAATCAAGAGTCCAAATTTTCTTTGGGAATTGTCTGGCGACGTCAAAAATTTGAGATATCTTCACCTCTAAATCCAAAAAATGCTCTTTTAAGTCTATAAGGGGAAATGGATTTTGACATTTGATCCACCAAGATTTTGTGATGCCTCATCATCACCATGACCACAACACGATCCGTTACTCAGTGATTTAAATACTCCTATAGGTATAGGAAGGTATATTGGAAAGGCAAAAAAATCATTGCACAATATTAAACAAACCGAAGAGATAGCTGCATGTGTTTGCAGTGGAAAATAAACTTGCGTCAAATGTCCCTGTAACTGAAAACATAATAAATATCATGATCATTAGTCTTAAGATTGGTTGCACACGCACTTCCACTCCGTCCTGTCTTCTTTTCCGACAACGACATCCTAAATCTCTTTTTGCGAACAATAGGTAATAATCTTATCTATGTAGGTCTTTCCTTGACCCTTCCTTATTCCTGTTAGGTCTCCTAAAGGTGCTAATTTATCCAATTATGGCGGATTAAAAAAAGAATAGAGAAAGGTAATTATTTTCGATGTAGAACTTGAATCAAGTCTAGTTACATTAGCATTTTAATTGTAATTTGAAGCAGTAAATATATTCCGTATGTTGTACATATGTCATCGTTCGACAGTGTATGATATTATTGGAAAAGTATTTAACATTTTTATTATTTTTTTTATTACAGTAAGTGTACTTACAACCACCCCCAAAAAAAAGGTAATGTTCTTTAGCAATACCGCAATGGTGGTATGGAAATCTACCTTAATAAAATTAATAATGCTCTCATTTACCGATTAATGTTCTCTTTATGTGTAGTACTAAATTGTTTGTCTGTCTTAGATGTTCGATAATAGGCAACGCTTACATTTTCAATCCATGCAGTTGCAGAGTTCTTATCGCGCTACGCTATTCGATAGACGTCTGTGTTGCCAATTCACGCACAGGACCGGCTTCACATTGTAAACGACTGTGATTTCTTTAAAAAAACTTCGGCATTTATTTCTGTTACGCGCTGTATTTAGAATTTGTTTTGTAGTTCTCGAATTCTTAAGGGCAAATTGTCGTTGTTCTTTTGGTTAGTAGAACATCGTGTGGCATTGAAGAATGTAGTACCTGCTACAATGTGTAACTAATTTTATTTTCGTAAGACTCACATTTATAACAGCCCTCGGGAAGATATTGCTGGCGAGAAAGCGTTTCAGTACCTGGTCTCGAGTGAAAATTAAGAGAATAAATCACCGGAGATATTTAAAGTTCCACACCTCCCGCTATGAAAAATACTGATTGCGACTGTCGGACGTATTTATTACTGCACAAATTAACTTCATAGTGTAAGGAAGTAGATCATGTGGCATGTATACGTACGTGTACCCGCTAACAAATTGTCTTCGTTGTTTGCTTTAGAATTACTTCGGTAAATGCGAAATGTGGAAAATTTGAAACGGATCTTACCATCGAATGAGTATAAGGTTTCATTTGTCGACCACAAATTAGTTATTATCGTTTGAAATACATCATTCTAGTAAGGATAAAGCTGAAGATATAGAAAAATTGAAAATTCTTTTGATTGAGCTGACACATGTAGATGGAATGGTATTCAATATTTATTAACCGTAAAACTTAACCAAAACAACAATATTCATTTGGTCAGGCTCTTTAAATATTTCATGCTCAGTATTTTTAAAAATTGCAATAAGCAGGGTCGGACTGGCCCGGGGTGCAGGGGTGTAAATTCACCCCGGGCCAAATGCCTCCTGGGCCAAATGACTCAAAAAATGTGAAAAAAAGAGAAATTAAAAAAACCTTAATAATATTTTTGATAAATTAGCTGAATCGTCTAAGATATTTAAAAATTTATTGTTTGCCTAAAATGTACAAATGATGTAATAAAAAATGTTCGAATAACATTTATATTGAAATTTGCATATGATCTCTCCTTTCGTTTAATTATTATCTCCTCAAAAATATATTATATTCGAAAAAATATTAAGATTTTTATCCTTAAAATATAATTTATAAAATTTCCAGAAAATAAAAAGAACAAAAACCGAGGCAACCGCTATGTCCCTGCATTTTAAATCTGTAATATCTTCGAAAATATCCATTTAAATTACATGCTGTAAAGGGCCATATTGATCTATATTAAATGCACAATGTATTTAAGGTACTTAATTGGATAAGAATTAATGCTGTATTGCCTACAATCGCTTCGTAAATAAG
>NW_020439976.1:6968-7376 GCF_000699045.2 Agrilus planipennis
TGTAAAAGCTTTTGGCGAGTGACCAAACTTGTGTGAGGTCTCGCGTTGTCTTGGTGAAACACTACACCATTCCTGTTGATTAGTTCTGACCTTTTCTGTTGAAGTGCATCATTCAGTTTGTCCAGCTCATGACAGTAGACTTTCGAATTAATCGTTGTGTTATCCGGTAAAAGCTCAAAAAAAAAACGATTCCTTTAAAATCCCACCAAACAGACAGCATCAGCTTTTTTGGTGAATATCGGCTTTGGAAATGGTTTGAGCCGGTTCATTTTTTTTTGCTCCATGACCTCTTGCGTTTAACGTTGTTATATACAACCCATTTTTCGCCCCCAGTGATGATACGCTTCAAAAACGGATCATTTTCGTGACGTTTGAGAAGCGAATCGCAGACGTCAATGCGGCGACACA
>NW_020439977.1:0-7047 GCF_000699045.2 Agrilus planipennis
CTCACTCTATCCACGACAGCTTTGTGTAGTCTTGTATAACTGAAGAATTTCGAAGTGATGTATGTAGAGACGTCAAAAATGTTTTTTTTTTTTTTCGATTTGTTATTTCAAATGTAAAATACAAAATAAATTTCCCTTTTGTATTTTAAATGCTAAATTCACTTAACTATAAAATACTTTTTAAGAAAACCTTGCAGGCATTTGCTCATTTTTTAAATACTGGAGTGTTTCTAGACTAATGAAATGTCAAATAAATCATATCTGGATGTACGGCAATAAGCAGCTCTGGAGCTTATAGAACGAAAAAAGGGTGCAACAAAATATGTGATGGCCTTTGCTGGTTCCTGGCCACTTTTTCGTACAAAAATTGAAAAAGTTTATCAGTTGACATACTTAAACTACAACAATAAAGGAAGAACGTGGTACATACTGGCCTCACCCCATTGTTAATAGGATTTTTGATGTTAAACTTTTTTTGAGATGTGATATTTCTTCTGGAAAAAAATATATTTCAAAGTGTAGCAAAATATATAATAAAAATGTACGGAAATGTTGTATTATCGCAGGGTGGTGTGCTGGTGATGGGTATCAAAAAGCAATGAATAATTTGAAGCGGCTTGATACGGAAGGGAAAACATAAATTTTTATCAACCACCTCACGTTATCGGAATTGTACGTCTATCATTTGCAATGCAAAATGGATATCATGGATAATACTGGAAAAGGGCGATCGTGGAGAATTGAAAATGAGACAAAAATATTTCCGCAAACAGACGCAACGTCATCAGCTCCACAAACTATTCATTATTCATTGTATAAAATTATCAGTTATTTCTGGATTTATCTACAAACTGGATCCTTCACATTTATTATTTATCAGTTGGAGTGTCCTTTCGTATATAAATTTAACAAGAATAAAAGTAATGTACACAGGGCAAAACTGCTAATTAACAAACTTGTTTTCTTTCTCTTTTAATAATTTTTTTTATATATACTCAACCAAAAGTAGGGAAAGAGCGAATATAATAATAAGAAACGAAAAATTAGAAGAAGTGGTCGATTTTAGGTATCTAGGAAGTCAGATAAGTCAGGACGGAAGGAGTAGTAGGGATATAAAGCAGAGGATAGCACAGGGTCGAGTCACCCTCAATAACAAGAAGTCACTTGTATGCTCGCGAACGGTTAATTTAGAAATTCAATAAAGGTTGTTAATGGTGTATGATTAAAGCGTGGCGCTGTACGGGTGAGAAACATGAATGGTGGGCGCGGCGGAAAAGAAAAAGTTAGAAGCGTTCAAAATGTGGTGTTACATGCGAATGATGAAGATACCGTGGATAGAGAAAGTTAGAAATAAAGAGGTATTAAAATAGAACAGGAGAACAGAGGACTCTATGGATGTCATTAAAAAATAGGCGAGATAGGTTAGTAGGGCACCTTTTTCAGGCATGGAAGTGTAGGCAGAAACAGGAGTTAAGAGGAGTAGAGGTAGACCTAGATTAGATGACTGTTCTCTAATAGTTAAGAATGTGAAATGTTCTAGTTTTAGAGAAATGCGAAGATTAGCTCAGGATAGGAAAGAGTGGAAGTACGTGTCCAACCAGTCTTATGATATGATCGGTAATATATTCCGTATTTTTTTCGAAAAGTTCTCTTTTAACACATATACACGTACTCATTTGCAATCCACATAGAGAGATATTTACAGTAATTAAGCACTACACCGCCCACCCCAAAAACAACAAACGATTTGTTTATAAAGATAAAAATTATTTACATATTTAGATAGGCACATTTAGGTACATACCAACCAAAATAAACAGTAGCATATTAACGATTCTAATCATAAAATGTTTACGTGCCTGCATATGTACTTACTCATAACGAAGCTACACAATTTAACAACACGTAACAACTAGTAATTATTAAAATGTGAACTATTGTACGCGATCAGGTAGCTAATTAACAGAGCAGGAAGTTGTGTCAAAGTACCTTTTTAAGACACAAGTTACATGAGCCATTATTGGTTTCTGTTTTTTCATATTTTAGGAACAATTTATTTCAGAACCGTAAGGATTTCCTGCACCAAATGGAAAGAAGAAGAAAGGACCTACTTCAATCTGTATAACATTAAACAATAAAGTATATTAATCGTTAACAAAGAATCCTGAAAAATTTCAGGAAATTTTTATAAACTTTCCACTCACACATTCCTAACCATTGCATCCCGATCATAATGAAGGTATCAAAAAATTGTAAAATTGGTAAACAGTGTGTATTTACGAATATTATGGTCTTCACTTACTGATTAAGTACGTACATTAAACAAAATTTTTGTAATTCAACCGATGAATAGTGGCAAACATGATGATGCCTATTGCGTGCCTTTTACGTTCGAGTTTTTCCAAAGTATTATGCGCCATCAACCGAACCGTATACATTCGTTCGTTGGTTGTAACTGTCATCGTTGCATCGTGTTTGACAAATGTTTCTGTCCGTCGCTTCACATCAGATTAGCAGCCGTTCCATCATCGGTAGCGATAATTTCGAGACCAGAATCCGGAATAGGTCACGTCACCAGGTACCTGTCATACATTTACCATATCATGCGAAGACATCGTTACACAAAATGAGAGAGAGTGAATATCGAAATAACATATTCACGTCAGTGGTATGACCCAAAATTAAAGTCTATCTAAGATGTGGAAAATAAGACCAAAAGTAAAAATACCTTCGGATAGATAAACATCCGTCATCTCTGTGGAAAAGAGATTATTAAGATTTAAGATCAAGTTACTCAAAAGCTAACTATAAATGAATACATTTATTGCTACCCTGTTGGTGCACGTCACTGGTGAGTTACTTAAGCACATAGTGATTAAGTGGCGTAAGATCTGATGCATGACGAACACCATGATGGGCTTCTGTTGATCGTCGATGGTTGATCGTAGGATGGACCAATGAGGGTTGAGGTAGCAACCCGACAACGACATTGCACAAAAACGCGTGCAACATAACATACATATATCTACGTATATAATACGAAACTGTTCTGATATTCATTACTGATAAGAGTCGAACATAGACGTGGCTGCAGCAGCTTTTTCCGGTCGCAAGAGTACGTACGACGACGGCAAAAGATCGGCGGCGCGGTGCTGCACGAAGCGGTGTGGCCATTTTTCGTCGACGACGCCATATGTTAATTTATGTACTGACGATGGTAAAAATAACTGCCGCTCCCTGGATTTTACGTCACGAAACATTCACTAATACTGACGGTTCTTATATCCATTTAGTTTAATAAAGTTGTTGGAAGGCATATTATCGTTATCAAAGAACGAGAATTGATAGGAGCTTTTGAATAAAGAAACAAGACCACCACCAGCCCATCGCTGCTTTGATAAAATGATCATTCTAATACCAATAAGAACAGACAATGTTGTTATGTTGACCGCCATCTAGAGAGAAAATATTCTAACTGGAGCTTATGTTGAGTAATACATACTATACTGGAGAAAGTATTATTCTCTTTCTGCAACCTTTTTTACATTTTAAATAATTTGACAAAGAATGATTGCTGTTAGGATGTAGCACCTCTCTACAACGTTACAGTTAAAAGAAAAGAGCGATCTGACATTGTGCTCGTTCAATTTGCATATCCCTATCGCTTGTTTATTAACCTTTTGAAACTGTGGAACTGGAAAAACAGAATCATTGTAATTTAAGCAGGCCGTTCCCTCTTGTTTAACGCTTGTAGGAACCGAAAAATTGACATCTTGTTTTCCAAACAAGCTCATCCATGTAAGGAGAGGGTTGGTTCTGACAGCCATATACTTAGACCTGATTTTTTTCGTTACTCTCCTTGGTAATGGGCCTGATGTTAGGTATGGTTGCAAAAAATGCGATAATGCTCGTAAATTAGCGTTTCTCGTCCTTCGATCTGGATGACAGTCATTAGCTACTTCCGTTCTGGTGTGGAATTGCGCGTTTCCGGTAAAAATTGCTACTATTTGCTGGTTATCCCACGTTTCTGTTGACAAATTATTCGAAAGAATTCCTTTTGGACGCGAAGTTAAGACACGAACGTGAGCAAGTGTGTCTCCTGACCGATTATTTATTCGTGCGACGACAGAAAACTTCTACCCGCCGAAAACAAATGCTCACATTAGCAGTATATATTAAAATACTCTAAGAGCGTATCAGCGCGACGAACGGACTTCTGCTGCGCGGTAGCGTACATGTAATTAACTAAATGTCCCTTGTCGTGTTATCCCTAAATTATTTACGGTCTCCTGATGGCATTCCCCCAATTTATTCGTCTTGTCCGGAACTATGTGGGGAAACCTTATTACTGCTAAACTACCTGAACATTAACTAACTAAAGTATAAATCCTTAGCTACCTACTTATAGATATTAGGTACGTGTTTCGTTATTATACAATGGGCAGACAAATGAAGGATTTCGAAAGTTGTGAACAACAGATCACACATGATAAGGAATACGATTTTTCAAGCAAATTCCTTTGATGATGATTTTAATGTACAGAATACATACCCCGCATACCCTTTCACTGGGATACTAAGTACCTATTTGCCTGATATAAACTGTAGTTCAGTGAGTTACAGATTACGGACAGACATAAAGTGAAATTTAATAAGAATGTAGTCGTTGTTGATTAGGCATACCTGTACCTTGTGTACGGTAATATTAATAAATAAAAAAAATAGATATTTCGTTCCTGCCAGCAATTAACGCTGGAGGGCGGAAAGTCTCTCCCGACTATGGCAGAGGGTAGGGCAGAAGGTCCTTTTCAGATTCCTTCTAGGAATCGTGGGAGTGGGTGGGTAATGTTTGGGGTAAGAAAAATGATACGGATGAAATGAAGACAGAAGAGATTAAAAGATTTTCTGTTGAATATTATTGCCCCAGCATTTGCCTGAGCGATCCAAGGAAACAACAGAAAAACTGGGACCAGGGCATACGGCCACGGAATCGAATCGTTGTACTCCCGAATGCTGAACAATGGACTAAACCTCTAAGATACAACNCGTAAACCCTTATTTCGTACGTTCAAAAGTAGCTTGAATGAATATCTAACAGCGTCGAATGGCACACGTGTGGTTGCACAATTTAATAACAAACGAAAATAAACAGGAATCATTTCAGGATGCAATGATATCAGTGGTGGTCCGTAAATGACGTGAGAGTATATTGAATGAGCTTCTATAAACGACAATGGCGAGTAAATAAGGTCCAACACTCTTCAATAACATGACAGAGAACTTGTATGACACGGAGAAATGCTAAAAGTTGACGGATCTTACTAGATCTTATTTTAGGCTAAATTGTTTGGAATCATGCATGCTCAATGGTAAATTATTCATTAAATTTGCCTGTCTACCTTTTCTATATACAAAGCTAAGGTGTACTAATTAATATAACTTTCTTTACTATATTTGCTGTCTAATTTTGTCGCAAAATAAAAAAGCGCAACTTTTCATGCATAGTAAAAGCACAGTACGATAACTTTTATGGAATTAATGAAAATTGTTTCTAAGACTGAATCTATTATCTTATAATTCCCGAAACATAGACAAAAGCTGTTTATTCTATTCTATAAAACCACCTATAAGCCCCGTACTGAATTACGAACTCCATAAAGGGATATTAGGTGGAATATTTTGCGTAGAATAATTCCGTACGAAAATCCTGCGTTTAATTAAAATGCTTCGTTTTCTACGAAAATATATTCGCTACTAAAACATGGAGATGAGAACACATGCTGCTTCCATTTACATTGTAGATAAGTTAATATTATGAAACCACACGTTGCACCACTTAGTATCTACTAGAACATAAACCTTACCAACAAACAAAAACATAAATATTAACTTTTGTTGACACAAGAAATAAGAACAGCATGCCTAAAATTTCAATAAATTATAAATAATTTATTTTAAAAATAGCAGACAAAAATTGCACTGCTCAAGCAAAGGATAAGCGTTGCGTGGTTGTCGTTTGCTTTACGATGAGGCAGAAGTAGAAACTTCCTCTCCCGTGCACGTGTACAATAAATTCTTATAAATATTTTAATGAGAGTGAATTAATTATACAAACAAATCAATCGAGCATTTCAATTCTACCTATCTTCAACTAGTTTGCAACTTAATTTAAGAGCAATCAGTAGTTTACTTATTGCTACTAAATAATTAATTTTATTGGTAGCTGTTAAACTAAAACAATCTTTTATACGCCAGCTAAATCAACTGGTTACGTTTACACATCTACTCAAATGAGTCTATATTCAAACTTATATGCACAAAGTAAACTTACCAACTAGAATTGATCGTGATTGAAAAATATTACTCACCTGAAACAAAAAAAGAAAAAATTAATAATCTATGTCAAAAATTATACACACAATTTATAATAGGTATGAAAAAAGAAACCTGAAAATTATTAGGAAACATTATACGTAACTGCTAAATAAAAATGTTATAAAAACCTACTATAAGTCAGCCCCATTTAAATGATCTACTGTCATCATCATATAGTCGTCAGTCCTAGGACTGGTTGGACACGCACCTCCACTATTTCCTATCCTGAGCTATCTTCGCATTTTCCTAAAACTAGAACAACCTTAACTATTTGTGAACAGTACTCTTATCTAGATCTACCTATACCCTTCCTAACTCCCGTTTCTGCCTTTCATATATCTCTGACTAGACCTTCATGTGTGAGAAGGTGTCCTACCAACCTATCTCGCCTATTTCCTATTGACTTCCATAGAGTCCTCTGTACTCCTATTCTTTCTGATATCTCTTTATTTCTAACCTTCTCTATCCACGGTACCCTCATCATTCGCGAACATAGAAGTGACTTCTTTTTAATGAAGGAGACTCGACCCTGTACTATCCTCTGCTTTATATCTCTACTACTCCTTCCGTCCTGACGTATCTGACTTCCTAGATACCTAAAATCAGCCACTTCTTCTAATTTTTCGTCTCCTATCTTTATATTCACTCTTTCCCTACTTTTTCTTCCCTTGC
>NW_020439978.1:0-7078 GCF_000699045.2 Agrilus planipennis
AGAAGAAAATAAGTTTAAATCCTTTGTAGAAGGCCCGCTGTACCATATCCGGCGTCGGCGTTTCTAACGAAAACTGTTACAATCGATTTCAATTACTAGACTGTGTAATTGGGCGTTACATTAGAACAATATACAATAAGGAAACTTACAGGTATTCTGTCAGATGTTTGTTAAGAAAATAATAATAATTATCCAGCGGAAAAGCTATACTCATAAATTTCCCCCAGAAACGACATTGTAACGTAAGTGAATTTCAAAATTACCCCGGATTAGGAATTAATTCAATTATAACAAATTTTAAACTACATAATAACATTTAGTTTACTTATGAAAGTCAGTTGAGGTTAAATAATTTCTTTATTGTAGTGGCTCATGATACCGAAGCGACGCTTCGCCTTTGGTAAAGCGTTCCTCAAGCTTACAAGGAGTTCAGTTCGTTTGTGACAATAAAGATTATACTTTTATTCAAATGATGTTAATTTCTAAAATATTCTTATATCGGAAAGGATAGAAAAGATTGACTACATTGTAGCCTGCAAACGAATTCTAAATTATTCGCATGAACCAATTTCAAAATTTTTGCCAATTTGAAAGAGAAGCTTAATATTGCCACCACAACTTGCAAAGTATTCATCATCATCAGGTCGTCAGTCCTAAGACTGGTTGGACACGCACCTCTACTCCTTCCTATCCTGAGCTAATCTTATTGTTAGCATTTCTCTAAAACTAGAACTAGTCTCTGACTAGACCTTCATGCCTGAAAAGGTGTCCTACCAACCTATCTCGCCTATTTTTTATTTATTCCGTAGAGTCCTCTGTTCTCCTATTTTTTCTAATACCTCTTCGTTTCTAACCTTCTCTCTCTATCCACGGTATCCTCATCATTCGCCTGTAACACCACATTTTTTCTTTTCCGCCGCGCCCACCGTTCATGTTTCGCATCCGTACATCGCCGCGCTCCAAACAATCTTTTTCAAATTTCTAAATTAATCGTTCGCGAACATAGAAGCTACAAAGTATTACGAAACTGAAATTAGATGCTTATTACAATTCCCTGAGAGTAAATTCTATGACTTTGAAAATACATAGGTAAAAAATTTACAAATTTTTTGTTAAGTAATCCTTTCATGATAAGCCTGGCTGAAATAATGAGTTATCCTATCAATATTCAGTTGGGCCTCAGAATTACAAAATAACCTTAAAAAATGACTTCAAAGTCATAAACTTCTTCAGAAGGATTTGGAGATGATTTCTGGAAATTGTTGCAAAAAGAAAGCTTTTCTGCAACAACTGACCTGACCTTTCAATGACAATGAAATTTCAAAATGTTATTCTTTTTGTTGGACAAAATAAGACTTTAAAAAGCCGAGGTAACAAAAGTAAAAACCGTCTAATGATTTTTAAATCGTCAATTTTTCCTAACTGTTAAAAATGTCGAACAGAGGCTATCGTGCTACGAGATACATTTTGTGTACCTACATATGTTGCTGATTGCACTTTTTTTTTGGAATTTCTAATGTTCATCACACCAGTCGTAAAAAGATCGTCATAAAACGTAAAAAAGGATTTATAATTCCCGTGAAATCGTTGATTATAATAGTAATCGTAAAGCAGGTTTTGATTTGACAGTTAATGTGCAATTGAATTCTTGTTAAACACGGATTTGTATTCAATAGGTATAAAGTCTGCTGGTTTTGGCCTTGAAAATTGAGCACGTTGCAGTAGCTAATGTCCTTTTCGCCTGAACGCACGGCGAAAGAGAAGGAGGAAACGATCAAAATTGAAGCCCTACCTAGCAATTTCCTGAACTGACTGACTCAGCCTGGTGACAATTTTAATTAAATTCTCGCACAACTCGAACGCTTATAGGGCTTCAAAACACATTTAACATAATTCCACACCACAGCCTATACCAATTAAATACCTCTTTCAGTCACCTTTAAAAACACTACCTACCTCATTTTCCATGTAGATTGACGATGAGTTTTTTTGATGTTATTGATTCACATTTAAGATTTTTTGAAACTACTTTTAAAAATTAATCTCAAACGAGACGTGCAAGTAGCCATATCTAAATTGAGTGGCGCGGATTAGGGGCAAGACAGTTAGAACAATTAGTTTAACTTCCCATGCCTTAAAAATGTTCTAGAAACTAGAATCGTACGGAGAAAGGATGAAAAAAGGGCGGAAAAACTATTAGGGGAAGATCAATTTGGGTTTAAAAGAAATATAGGAACGCGAAAGGCCATAATAGCTTTACAGGTAACAATAGGGAAAATTATAGAAAAAGGAAAATGGGCGTATATAGGAATCGTAGATTTAGAAAAAGATTGCTACTATTTAATCTGTACATTGAAGATGCGATCAACATCATTAAATACAGGGCAACTGTAAAGATAGATATACAGGGGTTGAAAATTACTATTCTTAAATTTGTAGATGATATTGCAGTATTAGCAAGGAGGAGTTAGATATAGCCTTAAATGAACATAAATAAAAGTAAAACAAAAATACTGGTACTAAAGGAAAAAAATAGGGAAATGGCGAATATAAAGAAAGGAGACAAAAAATTAGATGAAGCGGTGAATTTTCGGTATCTAAGAAGTCAGATAACTCACAGTGGAAGGAGCAGTAGATATATAAAACAGAGGATAAATAGTGCAGGTTGAACCGCTTTCAACAAAAAGAATTCACTTCTATGCTCGCGAACAGTAAATTAAAAATTCTAAAAAGATTGCTAAAGGTTATGTCTGGAAACGGCGTTGTACGGAATGCGAAACATGGACGCTGGCGCGGCGGAAAAGAAACGGGTAGAAGTGTTCAAAATGTAGTGTTACATGATGAGGAGATAGTGGATAGAAAAGGTTAAAAATGAGAAGGTATTAGAAAGAATAGGAGAACAGTATGGAAGTTAATAAGAGATAGGTTAGTAGAACACCTTCTCAGGCATAAAGGGTTAGTTGGAGATATATTAAACGAGAAACAATAAGAGTTAAGAAAAGTAGAGATAGACCTAGATTATATAATTCTTCACAAATAGTTGAGGATGGGGAATGTTCTAGTTTTAAGGAAATGCGAAGATTATCTGAGGATAGCGATAAAGTGGAGGTATATTTCCAGACAGTCTTGGGACTGACGATCTTATAATGATGAAGACGATGTGTTTTTATAACTACGAAATCTATATATAAAAAGAAGAAAGGTCCTGACTCACTGACTCCCTGATAACCTCATCAACGATCAGAAACTACTGAAGTTTTGCACAGGGGTTTCCTTTATGATGTATACATGAAATAAGGAAGGACATTTCGAAAATTCGACACCAAAGGGACCGTTCATTAAAATACATTCGCAAATAGGGGGGAACGAGGGGGGTATTATGTAGCGTGACGAGGTATGACAAGGGGGGGAAGAGGCGGATGTAAGGAAATGTGATGTTTGCAGTTTATCAATTTTGTTTGCATTTTTTTCTTAACTTAGCACTTATGACATCTGACTTCGCGAAATTCGTGTTATAACTTTAGCAGCAGAAAGAGCATTAAGGATATCGTCTATCTATCTGGTACTTATTGTAGGATAAAAAGTATTTCCCATATAAGTTTCAAGATTAGCGGGACTTTAGGATGAAATTTCTAGAAGCTAGAAAATATACGCATTAACGGCAAATTATAAATCAATTTGCCATCATAATGTTAAATAATCAGCTTTTATGTCGTTTTGAAATCGTACCTATCTACAAAGAGCAGTATAATTTTACGGAAGTGCCTACCTACATGCATGGCAACTGTAGCAGCTGAATGTATTTGCAGTTAATTCACTTGAAAGTTTGCGCCATTAATGTGTATCACATTGTGCTATAAAATCGAGAAAAGCAGTTAAAGAACCCGCTGTTGCATTAGGCTTTAAATTAAAACTACGATAGGTAGTAGATAATCTAAATGGCGAGCGCAGATCGCTCATTTTAAGAGCCATGTCAAAATCGGTCGTAAGTTTAAGCGTTCGCGGGTTACCGTGCGGCGGCGCGCAAACGACTTCCGCCTGTCCATTCGACTGCACACTTCGACGGTGTGTCCCAATCCCGGAAGAAAAACAACAGAAACGTTCGGAAAGAGAAAGTTTGCGGTGGCTACCGCGGCGTGTAAAGATAGCGAACAGACGAAGCCACTAATAAAAGAGCGAACCATTGGAACCAGTAATTTATTGCGAAACAACCGAAATGTCGTCTCCCTCTCCTTCTCGTTCGTTCTCTCTTTCACTCATTGCGGCGAGTTGCATGCATTCGCTACAGACGGCGATTTATATTATGAATACGATTACACTTTCAGGAGAGATGGAGGATCGGTTTCTCTACTGACCTTTTGCTTTTTTCGGATCCGGTAATGACAGACAGATGAACTATACTCATTTCACACAGTTATTGTTTATTGTAGAGACAGTCATAGATGTTTTCACTTTTCGCAATGACGCATCGACAAATAAAAATAAACAAAAATCAAGGGATAAATAACAAGCGCGANAATTCTAGGTAAAAGTGATTGAGAGAACAATAGAGTTTAGATTGAAACAGATGTGTACAAGATAAGAAATTGAAATGAATTGAAATAATAATATTTGAAATGAAATGAATTTGAAGTAAAATAATGAAAAAGAATGCTTAAGAAATATCTACAAAAAATATATACAATTGTCCGCCACAGATTACTGTTCACAAATAGTTAAGGATGTTGGATGTTCTAGTTTCAGGGAAATGCGAAAATTTGCTAAGGATAGGAAAAAGTGGAGGTGCGTGTCCAACCAGTCTTGGGTCTGACGACCTTATCACGATGATGACTAGATGTTTAATACTCCGAAAAGAGCATTTGAAATACCAAAAAGTTATCTTACCGTATAGTCGAAGGTTTTTTAAATTTTTTGTTTTATCTATTATATAATTTTTTCATATGTCATTCCACCGCATTATTTCAAGCTTTAAAAATCAAATTCCCCTTACTGTTACGGTTTAGTCACTTGCTGGCTCACAATAATTTACTATTTATAATTATTGTAACGAATATTATTATTGCTATTACTGTTCCGCATCGTAGCAGGGGCACTGTATAATATAAGTGCCCAGATGTATTCGTAGTTATATCTGGATATCGTAGAATACCTGTGGCGGCGCGACGTTGACAATGAAACTCCAAACAGCGAAATTAGTACGCGTCGAGAACGAGCAATGCCGACCTTGATTTAACACGGACCGCTGATAATAGTGTGCATTTGTTTTTTATTACAATAACGATTGCTGTAATTACATGAACCGTCATGTCGACGCGATGGATGTCGGCAAGAAAAAAAAGACACTTGCAGGAAGTAAATGGTTAGGTTCCTTAGAGGAGCTATCGTAAATGTCGAAGCCAATCTGTAAAATTCGACATTTACTAATACGGCTAAGGAATTAACAACAAGAAACTCTATTTTCGCTAGCGACTAACTGGACCGGCTGTATCTTCAAATATTGCATTTGACATATTATGGTTAGGACGTTCGTAACTGGCATAGTCCTCAATAAAACTGTCGCATTTACTGTCTTCTTTCAACTTACTATAACTAGACTAGAGCGGTTGCTGACAGAACGCCTACTTTTACTCATGAAAGACGTTGTAAGGAATATCGTAAACATAGAAAAGAGATGTCAGGTGGGAATTGCAGCGGACACTAATAAACAAAAAGGAAGAACATTACACCGATTAATGTGTAACAGAAAGAGATGAACACAAGCAGAATTTGAACATGTTGCTAGCACCGGACTTTGAAGAAAGTTCAACATTCTCAGGAATTTAGGAAAGCAAAGACGGTAGTTTAAAGATATAATTCTAATCAGGCAGTTATAAAGCCGATCCTGATCTTTTGCACTATTATTATTCAGTTGTCTATACTACTCATGAAGCATTTCTTAACTTAATAAGGGCGTGTTGTAGAAGAAACAAACGACTACAGTCGTCCCAAGCGGGCTTTGCCAATTTTGATCTTTACAACTGTATCACTATTCTACGTGAATATGTTTCTACCGTAAGTTCTTAGGTTTGCAACGATATTTCGTCGAATTGTCTCCACTCGCGAGACTAAATAGAGTATAGAATTGACTATTAACACGTTTAAACAACGGATTGAGATTTATCTTTTAATTGAAAATTACAAATTTTTTGACGTGTTAAGGGTGTTTAAATATCAATATATGGTCGTCACAAGGATGTGGTAGTCACTGTGACTAAACGTCCGCCGACGAAATCGTTAGGTATGGAAGAACCTTGACTTATATGTAATGTTCTGTGGACCTTGGGTCTGATTGACCTAGTAAAGTTCTAATACGCACCAGGAGTTAAGGGGCAGAAACGCATAAGATTGGTTTATGATATGAGGGATCGCCAGAATTAAAAGATTCAGGTGCGATAAAGAAATCCAAAATCATACATATATTCAAAAGGTTTTCCTTATTGTGACATAAATTCACAAATCCTGTGAGCACGTGGGCCAATTTCACCGAGACTGGGCTTGTAGTAATATAAGTGTTTCTATTAAATAAAATAAACTATAGTTCACGGAAATGCTTCTTATTACTTTCTCGTAAGTACATACGTACACATACATATAAAACATGTATAATACGTAGGCAGTAATTAGTTGTTCAGGAAGTAAGAAATTATCGAATTAGCGCGAAAAACTCCTGACATTTCGGCACAAAAAGATTGACAACATTAAGTTTCTGGTAGGTAGCTGCGGCTCAGCGAAAAAAAAAATATATATACACAATTCGTATTTACAATTTACTTCCTACTTCACAATTACTTGGAACATTAATTACAAATTTAAGTTAATGCATATAACAACGGTAACGAGTGCTATATATTTTATATTTAATGGCTTAGGCAAAAGTTCACACTGCAATTCAAAGAAAGTAATTATACATTTTTAGAAAAGATAATTGAGCAATCAATTATGTTAATTTCATTTTAAGTTGTACCATTGTTGCTATGCCGTCTTTTTTAAGTTATTAGGTAAAAAAAAGTATTAAAAAACTATACATACATCAGACTCG
>NW_020439979.1:0-1784 GCF_000699045.2 Agrilus planipennis
TCGGGCTTCGTTGAATCCTGTTTGGAACGAGACTATCACTTTGTAAGTCTATTTAGCAATTAACTTATACTTACAGAATCTTTACAGTTATAAGAAAATTTTAATTAGACGAAAAGCGCTATTTTATTATGAAAATTATAATATGTAAACTCTGAGTCAACTAAAGTGGCGGCTCATGCAATAAAACTGTTAACAATAGACCACTTTTGTTCATGCCTAAGTGCAATTACAACTTTATGATACCATTCAAACGAAATACGTTTTATATTCTGTTAAGTATCTACCTGTGCTTACAGAAGTCAAAATAGTTTTAAAACTTTCACAAGAATGTATTCAAATGAATTTAACTGCTATGTTTTATGGAAATATGGGAGATACGCTGGTAGCATAACATTTTTGGTGGATTTCACCTGCAAAGATAAACTCAATAAGGGTTCTTGTGCCTTAACATTGTCACTAACTAATATTCGGGCCGCCCTTATTTCGGCGGATGTTCGCCATTCGACAAGATAAGCTTATAAATCTGTCCGTGGCAAATTCATCGTATGGGGCGCTCCCTTTAATGTAAAAAAACGGATTGTAGTTTAATTTTTATAAATCACAAAGTAAAGTAGATAATATGTTCACTTACTAACAGTATTATAATAAGTAGAGATTAGTTAAAAGAAATTGGACGAAAATTTTGTTGCAAAGGAAGGATTAAACTGTCCCTCCTACTGACAGCGCAACTTCAAAAATTATTTATAAATTGCAAATGTGTATTATTAATGGTTTTGTCGATTGTTCTGTAATGCACTTTGCTTTGAAGTAATCAAAATAATATTTTCTACAACAAGAAATCAGAGTCAAATAGGTATGGGCAAAAAGTTTTTATTCTAGTAAAACCACACGTACGTTTCGCCTCTGGTTTGAATTTTTATCAAGTTTGCAATACAATCCCAAACCACAGGCGAAACGTCGGCGTGATTTTACTACAATAAACACTTTTTGGCCTTTTTTTGGCTCTGATTTCCTATTATTATTCTAAACTAAAGGGAAAGAAATGGAACATAATATTTTCTAGGTACTTTTTGTTTAAGTTTGTACATATAGGTATAGTCTTGAAGTTGGTTTTTGTTTTTTCTTCTCAAAATTAACTTTATATAGCAAATATTTACACAATAGTGTATTATCTATGAGATGAAAAAAAACTTCCATTTCATGGAGCTTACTTTTTACTTGTTTCTACTGGCTGTAATCTGACAGATTTATCATATCATTTCCTCTAATTTGTCTATAAAATCCACTTTCTACAATTATACTTCCAATTTTCTTAAAATGGCCTCCTGTAGTTTATCACATATTCTACCAATTAAAGATTACCTACACATTCGAGCAATAGGCAAACAAATTCGTATCAGCAATTCGCTCCTCCCTATTAAAAACTAATACGGCAAATACTGCTTCCTGCGACTAATTAGTAAACTAATTGAAAATTAATAACGACAAGCTACTTATGTTCTCCTAATACTAAATCGCAAATATTTCACTCAACTATAATAAAAAAACTAAACAAAAAATGTACCATTACGCAGTGCCGACTTTAAAGGAGATGCTTCAAATAATTTTTATTGAAAATATGCATAAGGACTGGTATTAAGAATACCGTAATTACCTTCAATGAGTTTTTTACGCACTTTAATGATAAAAAAACGAAAAAAATATTTTACTATTAGGAGACTGTGACACCACGGGCCTTGAAGTAACTTACCCGACCAGAATTTATAAGGGGCATGCCCCATATT
>NW_020439979.1:2237-7039 GCF_000699045.2 Agrilus planipennis
GTTCAGTTTCTGTGTTGTATCAACTGTGTAATACAAAATAATGTTTATTTTGTTTGGAAACTATTACCTTCATCCACCATCAGTTTAATGTACATAAGTAAAGTGAGTAAAATACTAAAATAACATTTAATTGAAAGAATATATTTTATAATTACACATTCTAAAAAAAGTATAGGTGTCTATTATCTTTTATTACCACTTTTGTATGAATATGATGCCGATGCAAACAATTTATATTGCATGGTGACCCACGACCTATGTATACTTATTTATTTTAATAATTGTATTCCGCCGCATACAGTTATCGAATATTCTCAATATTTCCTGAATACTTCTCGTAAAATTCTTTTGTTTTTACAACTCTGTGCTTGTCAACTGTCAAAAGTTGCATCGTATTAGAAAGGTGCCGCGGTATAGATCGTCAGCCGCGGCACTCGCCAATTACAAAATTATGCGTTACATGAATTTTGAAAATTGTAACATTTTCTATTATTAACAAACGTTTATTACTGCGGTCAATGAAAAAAAAATTCATAGTAAGGAAGCTACTGTTCATAAGCCAATTTTCTTTTTCTTTGTATTTAGTTAGACCGAGGAAGATTCCAAATATTACTTGGGTACTCATTATAGGTACATCCTTATTTGTAATATTCTACAATTAGAAGGTGGTATTTACGGTTGCTTCACTGAGAATTTACAGAGTTTTTGTAAGATTTCTTTGTATGAATTCGAAAAAGGAAAAGTCGGCAATTTTCTCCGCCATCAAGGCAGCTCGATCTTTTATGCCTTATTAAATCTGACTACTTTGAGATTACTAATTTAATTTCAGAAGTTGGAGAAGTACTTAGGAAAAAGAATAGTGAAAACGAAATACCTTATGTATATATATATATAGGCACTGCTACAACCCCAATCCAAGAAATACATAATACAGCTAAGCGGATAATAATTTATTAAAATACTTAGCCAATTACTGAGCACAGTAAGAAATCTTATCGTGTTAAATTCAACGAGATAATTTCGAAAACGAGTCTACCTGCTGCTTGCTTTATTGAACTTAAAATTCATGGAAAATGGTATGTACAGTTAAATCAGTAGCAACTGCTACCCACCTAAACGAGTAGTTAATGATCACTTCTGTTTTTGAGAAATAAAAAATACTGATTATTAAATGCAACCTATACAAAAGCAATTACAAATGATCCCTTTTAATCCCAGAATTTTGTGAACTCTTTCGATAGTAAGGTCGAAGTTCTCATCATCATCATAAGGTCGTCAGTCCTAAGTCTGGTTGGACACGTTCCTTCCAGTCTTTCCTATCCTGAGCTAAACTTTGCATTTCCCTAAAAACTAGAACAACCCACATCCTTAACTATTAACCTAATCTAGGTCTACCTCTGCCCCTCCTAACTCCTGCTTATGCCTCTAATATGTCTCTGACTAGACCTTCATGTCTGAGAAGGTCTCCTACCAACCTATCTCGCCTATTTCTTATTGAGTTCCATAGTTCTGTAATTTGAATTTTTGTATTTAGAAATGTTTTTCAACTCGAAGACATTTTTGTCCCCTCGACATAGGGCATTTATTCCGAACTTTTTAACTCGAATTTTCCCATCTCTTTTACTTTTCGAGTACCAGGCTTTACATTATCTAACAAATTCCAATTTCTGTTAATTTTCTTTGGAAAAATCAACCATAATGGTAATATAATCAATGGTTGGAGTTTTTAGCACTCAGTATTATATTACAAAAACAGCAAAAAAGTTAGGTTATGATCATAAGATTACGGTAGGAACAGGTAGCACTAAAGAAGTACCTATAATATCTGACATCGTGTTCAAGGATTATAAGTGTTATTAGGGATTGGTTTAATAATATTAATATATTTAGTTTATATTTAAAGTGTCCTTGAAGCAAAAATTAAAATGTTTGAAGGTAAAACAAAAATTTTCCTTAAGTTGAATTGTCTTTAACTCGAACACAACTGGTCGCATTTGCGAGGTTTGAGTTAGGGAAGTTTAACAAGAGTCAGTTTATTGTAAATTCTTAAAAGGTTGAACAATTTTGACTGATTACTTAGGTAAACACACATGGTAGATATGCGTTTCCTATATGAATTTACTTAATAAAAATTGCTAACAAAATTGGTAGGTACAATTTATATTAATTTCTGGAACACACCAAACTTCTTTTACCAATACTTAAATTCCTTGCCTCAGCTAAGGTAAAAAATATTGATGAAAGCGATCTCGTTGACATCGTTATCCATTTTTTTTGTTAAACAAAAAATTCTTAGGAGTTTCCAGATCTTATTTCGTTGCCTAACGATCGAACTAAATCGAATTCTTGTTCGAATTTCGGCAAAAAGTACATACAGTTAACTCTACCGTTAAATTAGATAGACAAAGGGTCATTTAATAGAAAATTCAAACGATCTGGTGGAACAGTAACTCTAAAAACCGTGGTTACAAAAACTACCCTACGACATTAATCTGAGGTAGAACCCAGTTACACGTTGGGGAACGTACCCATACTATGTGACCCGTAAGGGTGACGGGTATTCAAAAATACCACGCTTGGCCACAAGTTTTCGTCACATAGTCAATATCCTCTAGGGAAATTTCGCGCTTTTTCGAGTTATATTCAAAACTTTTCATTTGCAAAAAATAATTTGTGAAAACTAGAGGGAGAGGAGGTCTTGACACATACTACCGAAAGGGGAGCGTGGTAAAAAATTGTAAAAAAATGGGTCACGTAGTGTGGTACATTCCCTTAACTAGTCTTGACGGTTGTATCTAATTTACTTAATTATCTTATCATCATATCACATCATAGGGCAGTGGTTGTGAAACAAAACCAATTTAAATCTTTAAAGTATTACAATCATTTTAAATAAACAAACTTAAAGCTAAAAGAGTTTAAATAAGTAACCAAATTGGGTATTAGTCGTTGTTGAAATTGTTAAGTTTTCGGTCAGAAATTCATCTAAGCTAACAAACGTGGATCACTATTATTAGTTCTCATCAGCACGCCTCAACCATTTTCAATAAATCTCCGATCAGATCTGCGTTGTTGCGAATCGATGTTGATGTAACATCAAGATCAGTAATTTATCAAAATTGGACTTGGATTTGAGGTAGTCCTCGCGCATCATAGGTTTTTTAATTACAGACTAATCGAAATTCGTTGACGTGCCTGTCACATATGTATTACAGATAGGGACATTATAAGTTACATTTTACAGAATTATTTTCACACAGATTTTAAAATTCTACAGCTACAGCAGTAAACATCAGTAATTGATATATGGTGGAGGCGCCAGACATGCCATGCAATAAGCATTTTCGATATTAATTTAGGAATATAATTAGGTACTTTAATGTTATACTGAAAGCGAATTTACATAAATTATAGTAATCTAGTGAATAGTTTATCTAACAATTTCTTGTTGATGCAAATAATAAAATAAATTATTTGCCACTACTTACGCAATAATGTAACCATAGTTAACAAGGAATAATATGATATAGGAACAATATGATAATATTATTATTACATTGACATTAATTGAAGAAACGTAAAAATTGCAAGGAACCATCACAAGGGGAGTAAACACGGCAAGGCGCCTCACCACCCTAACTTACTCGGCTCTCATAATTCTTCAATGTGAATTCGAACTTCTTTAACACATTGATTTTATTACCTACTGATACTATTATTTAAACGATGGTAATTTAGTAGTAGCTGTCAGCTTGCAATCACTATTAGTATAAAACAAAGTCGCTCCCCGCTGTCTGTCCCTATGTATGCTTAGATCTTTATAACTACGCAACGGATTTTGATGCGGTTTTTCTTAATAGATCGGGTGTTTCAAGAGGAAGGTTCATATGGATAATACATGCATAATATAGTAAAGAAACACGGATAATTTTAGAGGTTTCTAATGTGATGTCGTAAATAAACACATTTTTGCGCTTACATTGCAAACGCTGGCTGAACCCTACGAGATATATCAAAATAATGTACAGGTCTGACGAAGGAAGCTGGCGAGCGGTCGCGCAGGTGCTTGCCCATTTATGACCTATTTGGGTAAGTCACTTGGAACCGATACACAAACAAGCTTTCAGTAGGCGTAAATTATAGTATTAATACAGATAGGACAGTAGCGTACTAGAAAATAATGTAAAAACATGACTTATCAAAAAGAAAAAATAAACCTATTGCTTTTGTTTTATAGTTAGTTTTCACATTCACTGTCATCATGGGAATCTCTATCACTGTCACCAACATCAACAATTAGTTCTTCTGTTTGTCTGTCTATTACTTGCTCACTGATCCCTATTTTTAAATATTTAATCTACGCCCCTGATAGGAATACTGAAGAATGAGGGCTGCAATATTTATACCTAAAACTGCCTACTTTTGCCATCGCGCTGCGCCATTTTAAAATTTCCGCCAGCTTCCAGCGTCAGGCCTGTACTACAGTATTGTACATCTTAAAAAGGTCTACAAAAAAGTCCGCAATGGTATATGTCTATCTCTTAGGGATAACCCACAATAACCATTTTTTATCCTTTACTTTTTATGAGAAATAATGGCTTATTTACGAAGCGATTGTAGGTAATACAGCATTAATTCTTATCCAATTAAGTACCTTAAATAGATTGTGCATTTAATATAGATCAATATGGCCCTTTACAGCATGCAATTTAAATGAACCTTTTCGAAGGTATTACAGATTTAAAATGCAGGTTTGTATTGTCTAATGACAAAAAAGCTGTGAATGTTGTATATAAAGACAT
>NW_020439980.1:0-7024 GCF_000699045.2 Agrilus planipennis
GCCGAAGATGTGAAATACATGTAGGCAACCATGCAAATTAAATAGCTGGGTTTTAAATTAGAGGTTACTGTTCGTTCTGCGGCATATGTATAAAAAAAATACTTAGTGTTTTCTGTGAAATTAAAAGTGCAAAAGTGGATGTTATCGGAGTAGTACCTAATGGCAGAACATTCAGGTATGACATAATAATGTTTAGGAAACAAAATTATACTTCATTATTTAGTATTTGTTTATACTGTTTGAAAATGGTGTAAGTAATAGCCCAAGCAATTGTCAGAGATGAACATTATTAAACTTCATTCAAATTTGTGATTTATATAATTGTTTCACCAAGTGGTAAGCAATCATACAATTTCAAATAAAGACGTTAATTGTAGTAAAACTTGAACATTAAAAAGAGGTTATGTTTAAGGTCCATATCCCTGTAAACAAAAGATCATGACCATGACAACATTCACTTCGTTGGTGTTGTCTTTTCTTACAGTAACCTTATGAGTCTAATTTAACCAGTCTCCTTTTATATTGGATACTCTAGGCAAGTGCCCAGGGTCCCGTGATCGACTGGGGCCCCCTAATTATTGAATAAATTCAGAATTTTGATTATCTACTCTTTTCTGCTGTTTAACAAAATAATCTTCTGTCAATGCCTCAAGGGCCCTGTTATCTTTGTGTGTCTAGGGTCTCCAATAGATTAAAAACGGTCCGGGAATGCCAGAGCCAAAGCATGGTCAAGGAGTGGTTTCGTTTACTTAGGATCATAAGGTGACGATAGGAAACGTCAACACTAAATTAGGTTGTCTGCCCTTCATTTTATTTACAGGAATGTGAACTTTTAAAAAACCTCTTTAATCGAAAACTGTATGAAGAAATTATTAAAGTAAATGTGTGCCTATTCCGTGAGGTAGGCAAATCTGGGAGGTCAAAATTTACTGAAAAATGAACTGTTTGGATAAATTAACAGGAGAAGTGATTTTATCTACATTCCTTTGTAGTAAAATAATCAAAAACCATGTGTTGCAATAATATTAACAAATGGTATATAGAACTATGATGTGATCATGTGAATCGGAGGAACTTGGTGTTTACTGTATGTTGTAAAATAACGTATCATAATAATAGGTCCGGATACTCACACAATTTAATTTTGTAAATGAACTGTGTGGGAATTCAGTATCAGAATTCGAACGCACGGAAATGGGGAACTTTAGAATTTGCATTACGCAATTTAATGGACTGTTAAACGCATTTTATTTAGTAATTGTGAGTATGATAATTGGAGCATTAAACGACGCATTGATGGTTTGATTGAACTTATTTGAATTTTATTCCAACAACGTTTTGCTCACAAATAAGATGTTTTCTTAATCCAGATAATACCCCAAAATCTGAATCAAAACTAAATGAACTTGAATTAATATAAGTGTGTTTGTTATTTCAATTAAATCTAAAAATGTAAGGTAGAAGATAACCTACAATATCTAGTTATGGTAGTATATCGTCTTCAATTGCTATTAACTGAAATATNAGTTTATAATCAAATTCTCAAGTGTCGCCTCTCCGTAAAAAAGCTAAACAAATGTTAGAAAGAGACTGTAAATCGCCGCCTCTTGACAAATTGCTGACCAAAAACTAACTACTCTCTGATTGATTAATTGTATAATTGCTCAATCGGTTTATATTGGTTCGTAGTATGTCTAATATTTCAATATTGTTGCAGTAGTCTCCTAAATAAAACAACGGAAACATGCAAATCTAAGACAAACTTAGTTCGAATTCATTTCCCGGAATCTATTTTTTACCGTTCGATTTAGTCTTCAAAGTTAAGAAACAATGCAAATCAGTCAATGATTCGGATTTTGACTGACACTTCGTTAGTTAATCCTCAGAAATAGCCAGTCGAATCTAGATGCAAGCCGATCCTAACATAAAAGTACTTATCTTATGTTTAATGTTGCACCAACTACATGTACTTGATATGCCTAAAAATTAACTAACAAAAAAATATCCCTAGTGGGTCTAAATCTAATATGGTGATGTATTAATTTTATATGCGGCCCGCCGAGTTATGATTTATTTCCAAAGTGGCCCGCAAGATCATTTGGATCGGCCACCCCTGTACTAGGCAATACAGTTTTGCCGAAGATGTGAAATACATGTAGGCAACCATGCAAATTAAATAACTGGGTTTTAAATTAGAGGTTACTGTTCGTTCTGCGGCATATGTATAAAAAAAATACTTAGTGTTTTCTGTGAAATTAAAAGTGCAAAAGTGGATATTGGCATGTTATTGGAGTAGTATTTAGTGGCAGAACATTCAGGTATGACATAATAATGTTTAGGAAACAAAATTATGCTTCATTATTTAGCCCAAGCAATTGTCAGAGATGAACATTATTAAACTTGTCGAATGTATTCTTTATTCAAATTTGTTATTTATATAATTGTTTCACCAAGTGTTAAGCAATCATACAATTTCAAATAAAGATGTTAATTGTAGTAAAATTTGAACATTAAAAAGAGGTTATGTTTAAGGTCCATATTGCATGAACATGACCATGACAACATTCACTTCGTTGGTGTTGTCTTTTCTTACAGTAACCTTATGAGTCTAATTTAACCAGTCTCCTTTTATATTGGATACTCTAGGCAAGTGCCCAGGGTCCCGTGATCGACTGGGGCCCCCTAATTATTGAATAAATTCAGAATTTTGATTATCTACTCTTTTCTGCTGTTTAACAAAATAATCTTCTGTCAATGCCTCAAGGGCCCTGTTATCTTTGTGTGTCTAGGGTCTCCAATAGATTAAAAACGGTCCGGGAATGCCAGAGCCAAAGCATGGTCAAGGAGTGGTTTCGTTTACTTAGGATCATAAGGTGACGATAGGAAACGTCAACACCAAATTAGGTTGTCTGCCCTTCATTTTATTTACAGGAATGTGAACTTTTAAAAAACCTCTTTAATCGAAAACTGTATGAAGAAATTATTAAAGTAAATGTGTGCCTATTCCGTGAGGTAGGCAAATCTGGGAGGTCAAAATTTACTGAAAAATGAACTGTTTGGATAAATTAACAGGAGAAGTGATTTTATCTACATTCCTTTGTAGTAAAATAATCAAAAACCATGTGTTGCAATAATATTAACAAATGGTATATAGAACTATGATGTGATCATGTGAATCGGAGGAACTTGGTGTTTACTGTATGTTGTAAAATAACGTATCATAATAATAGGTCCGGATACTCACACAATTTAATTTTGTAAATGAACTGTGTGGGAATTCAGTATCAGAATTCGAACGCACGGAAATGGGGAACTTTAGAATTTGCATTACGCAATTTAATGGACTGTTAAACGCATTTTATTTAGTAATTGTGAGTATGATAATTGGAGCATTAAACGACGCATTGATGGTTTGATTGAACTTATTTGAATTTTATTCCAACAACGTTTTGCTCACAAATAAGATGTTTTCTTAATCCAGATAATACCCCAAAATCTGAATCAAAACTAAATGAACTTGAATTAATATAAGTGTGTTTGTTATTTCAATTAAATCTAAAAATGTAAGGTAGAAGATAACCTACAATATCTAGTTATGGTAGTATATCGTCTTCAATTGCTATTAACTGAAATATTCCAATCTATTTTAAAAGTTTCACCAATGATTTTCTCTATTTTGATACCTTTATTCATTATTAAGACCTACATTCTGCAAGAATCCGCGAGAGCGTTCAAAGTAGGTATAAAGTAACTTGATAAGGTTTCGTGCGGCTTTTTTTTGGATGCCAGCTAGCGCGGGCCTAACTTTTCTAGCGACCACCCGAGTGAGGCTTCGCAACCCCTCTAAGGGTTGCAACCCACAGATTGAAAAGCCTTACTAAGGTATGTACTTCTCCAATTGTTTATCGAAACTGTCGACGTTGTCTAGTATGTAGTTTCGATTAATTATTGATCAAGAATTTGTAGTCGCCCGCCGCTGCGCGAAGCTGAAACCGTTAATGGTAGAAACATAAAATTTATGCAGCAATTTGTTGTTGAAATGAAATAGTATTAGTATATCGACATTTTCTCGTTCGTTGTATAAGTCCATTACAAAATTAGACTACTACTTATTATCTAATTATAATCTAAGTTCTAAGTGAAGTGCCAACAAAAACTATTTCTTTCAGTTTTGAAAAATCCTGCAAATGAGTTTTCGAAAAACAGCTAGTGTTGAATGAAGTGCAAAATATTTTTAATATCTATTTTTGTTTATTATTAAAATGTCTTAAATGCCTACATTGAAAAAATGACCTTATAATCTTATATAATAATCATTGCATGAGCTTTATATGGCAAATTTAAAAAACTGTAAAATATTAACTCAAGGTTAGAACAATCGCAGTATAATAATGTGGACATAATTATGTAGTTTAACCAAATCATCGGTAATCTTTATGTTGTGCAATCATTTTATAGTTTTTATGTTTCATAACATACTATGTAATGAAACAATCCACAAGTAAGCATAGTTCTGTAAATATTGCTAGTTTAAAGATGTAGATGTATCAAAGCACTACTATACACATTTTTCCAAAAATTCTAACAATAAGATATATTTACTGTTGTGTATCTTTCGAAACAACTTTCACAAAAAATTGTTTATTTCATTTAAACTTTCCTTATTTAGTGCATTTATCATAAAACATCTTCAATTATTAAAAAACCCAAAATTGGCAGTAAATTGTTATCTGTGGAATTCGCTTCAACTTAGTTTTAGGTTCAATGAAACGTAGTTATAAAATTAAATAGAATAGTAAGGTCGTCCTCCCAAAATTTTGTCGAAACTACCAGACATAGGTCGCTGGTAATCAGAGGCTTCAGTTTGGTTGATAGTATTTTAACGAAACCGTCTATAGCGTGCTGATGATAACTAACGTACCTCTTACATTTGACAGAAAAAATTGAAACGTCGGGAACAAGTTTCTACAGACATTGACCAAAAAGCCCGAAACAGAATATTTACCACGCCGAAGGGTAATGACGAAATCGTGAAATTTTAAAAGATCATATGTACATTGTGTATGGTGCACCTTTTCAATGTTAGGTTGTAGTTAGTTTAGGTTGACCTGCTTCAACATCTAAATAATAACGATAAACAGATGATCAATTTTTAACCGACTTCAAAAAAAAAAGACGAAGTTCTCAATTTGACGGTAGTTGACGCGATTTTCTTGCTAATTGTGAGTTAATATTAACAGGGCCGGCCTTAACCATCCAGGCGCCCCGGGCTAATCATGCCTTTGGTACCCTTTTAGGTATACTTATTTCATTACAGAAGTGTTGCCTGTTATTTTAAGCTCATTCGTCCTACCTACGGGGACTTCCCCGACTACAAAATGTAAACAGATTTTTAAACTAGACTAAATGGGTATACTAATGGTACTTATTATCTTAATTTAGCTACCATGCAAATAATTAAGTTTNTAAACTAGACTAAATGGGTATACTAATGGTACTTATTATCTTAATTTAGCTACCATGCAAATAATTAAGTTTTCCTTTAGATCGATTGAAATAGGTACTCCAATTAAGTGGTTAAGTTGAGCTGTAGTTCTTGGCCCCAGGGTAGCCGTCCCGATGACCCCATGGTACTTATTATCTTAATTTAGCTACCATGCAAATAATTAAGTTTTCCTTTAGATCGATTGAAATAGGTACTCCAATTAAGTGGTTAAGTTAAGATGGCGCGCGCAGCGCCCTGTAGTTCTTGGCCCCAGGGTAGCCGTCCCGATTACCCCCCCCCCCCTTCCCAAGTCTATAAAAGTTAATATCCTGAGTTTAGTTTTCCTTTAGATCGATAAAAATAGATACTCGAATTAAGTGGTTAAGTAGAGTAGATGCGCGCGGCGCCCTGTAGTACCTGGCACCCCTGGCAGCCGTCATAGTGACACCCCCCCTAAGTCTATAAAAGTAAATAGGTTGTGCCTAGTTTTCCCTTTAGGTTGATAAAAATAGGAACTCAAATTAAGTGGTTAAGTTAAGCTAAGCTGTCGCATGCGGCGCCCTGTAGTAACTGACCCCCTCCAAAGCCGGCACTGGATATTAATAAGGCGGTCCCATTTAAATTTGAAGAAAGTATTCCACCATGAAAGGTTAAAAATTAGAGGATGAATAAATTAACGCAACCTTTAATTTCGGTCATCTTTTTAACTTTTTAATTTAAGTTTGTCTATCTAGCCAAAGTATTCTAGTCGGTTTTTATACTTCAGCATATTTAAATTATGCGATAGCGGCTAATTAGAGTTTTAGCGAATTCAAACCGGTAAATGATTTTGATTTGAAAAGCGTTTGAAATGATATTCTCATAACCAGAAAGTTTAAATTTTCTTTTTGGTGTCATATTCACGATCAGAAAAATGTAGCCTATCTATTTCTCCCAAATTAAAACAACATTAGTATTTTATTAAATTTAAAGTCAGAAAGGTACATGGATAACCATGATATTTCGTGTCTTATTTGTAAACAGCAAATACGTTAATTTTTATACTGTACCTACCGATAACGAATTAAAAAGACATACATAATAATTACGATGTTAAAGATCTTTTAAATTAGTTATGCATCTAAGCACAGCGTTTATTGTTCAAACGGCCTCCAAAATGCAACACCTATCCATCACATCAAGCCGTAGAATGCAACGCCATCAGGTATGACGCAAACGCGTCGTCTATTGTTTAGGGTATTTTAGGTTCTGCCTTTTTTATAAAATTACATTTGATAGAAATACATTCACCGATAGCTGAGGTCACAAGGTTCGACCGTTTGACCGCAATTTACGATTAATCTCCTGGGAAATCTCTTTCCATGTAAACTTGTCTGATTTTTGTCTTTTAAGACCGTTTTATCATCATACGCATGATATTTGAGAACTATTAAATTGGCAATACTACTCGTATAATACTTTTGACAAATATGCACGCTTGTAAAACCTTCTTTTAACAAAACAAAACGGAAACCAAAATCTGTCAATTTGTCCACAATT
>NW_020439981.1:0-7024 GCF_000699045.2 Agrilus planipennis
TATTCTTGTTGAGACTTTCATATTTAACGTAAATAAATATAGCGTCAAGAGACACCCTGCGAAATATCTTTGGAATTTAGTTACCGCGTCTATAAAAATGCGCGTATAAATCGGAGCGGCACGTATAAAAATTCCGTGATTTTACTGAGCCCATTTTACTGACGGATGTTTTCTATTTCCTGTTTTATGATATTACGTTGACTGGCGGGGAAGATCCGTGTTGGCATATAAAGCGTCCTGTTTACGACGAAGCACGTCGCATCATTTTCAATCTATTCAGTAATTCCTAGTTAGTCGTAATGGACGTCCAGCCCTTTACTGGTAGTATCCTCATAAGAACAAAACTCACTGCCAGTGGCGCCCAATCTGACATTGCCCTTAACATGTTTCCTGAAATTAATTCACCAAATTATTTTCACAAAACGTTCTTAACTACATTATTATTAAATAAAATTTAGGAAACTAATTACCATTAATAATTTTTATGTAATGTTTTATGGAGTACGTAGAGAATTAATTATTAGGACGGGAGTTAGCCAAGGGATGATATAACAGTATTAACATCTTGCAGGAAGGAGTTAGAAATAGCTTTAAATAAAATGGAATCAGGCGAATAATGAGGATACCGCTGATAGAGAAGGTTTTAGAAATGAAGAGATATTAGAAAGAATAGGAGAACGGAGGTCTCTATGGAAATCAAAAAGTAATAGGCAAGATAGTTTGGTAGGACACCTTTTTAGGCATGGAGGGCTGGTCAAAGATGTATTAAAAGCAAAAACAGGAGTTAAGAGGAGTAGAGTTAGACCTAAATTAGATTACTGTTCGTAAGTGGTTGCGGATGTGGGATGTTCTAGTTTTAGGGAAATGCGAATATTAGCTCACAACAGGACAGGGTGTAGGTGTGTGTCCAACCAATTTTAGGAGTGACGACCTTATGATGTTGGTGAGTTACTATTTAAAGCCTTATCGGACCATCTTTTGTTTTATTTTATTTATTTTACCACCGCCACTGTTTATTTCTGTAACTGTTAGGAAACTCCGATCTGGTTGATCCGTCAACCTAAATTAGAATGTATACATGTTTTTGTCGCTCCTTTTATTCCTTCTCCATTGCCATTTCGTCCATTGCGATTCATGTTTTCGCTCCGATATCGTCAAATGATCTAATATTTAAATCAACAAATTGAGGGCGAACGAGCTGGGATCTACTTGACCTTATCGATTTCACATTTTGCCTCATAAATTTGATGCCATGAAAGTAAAATTTAATGTTACTACGAAAAAGAAACGAAGTCGTTGTCATTTGCAGGGTGTAAAAAAATCGATACGACACCAGTAATGTATTATTGCAAATTCAGTGTGCTGAATAAAAATTATGAAATTGGTTTATGGTTATTTTGAAAAGTTCCAGGCCTCACATTTTTAGGTCTTTAATTCTTTAGCCATTTATCATCTTTCTATTGATTGCAAAATGAGAGAGATGGTCGAAGTTAGTAATTAATCATAAATTAGTTGTGTAAAAATGCAATCGCGATTGGTACGGTTTGGCAATTAAGCCACTTTTTTATGGCATTCGTCTTTAATTGTCTTCAAAACTTTAATAGATATAGCTTATCGATTTTTGCATTAAAAACAGTTGGTAATATTAAGAGTCATAACAACTGTACTTAACTGTGTCTGTTCGAAAAATCCATAAAATCATACCGTTAACCGTTATTTAGAAGAGTCCCAAAAAAATTGCAGGTTTGTTGGCTTAAAAAAGAAATTAGATACGGTTTATGTTGTGTAATAGAAAGAATTTCATTTCACTTGTATTTTTAGAGAAAAATACCAGCATTAAGTACTAAAAAGTAGCAGTAAAGATACCTATGCATAAAAAGTATGTCACCGTGAAAACAATTGATATTATCAAAGCTCAACTATGCATGTGTATTCTTCTGCGCAGAAGCCCATGCGAGCCTACAAAGAAGTGTGAAAAACCCATGAAGTAAAATATGCGGATTACATAAAATTTATCATTATCGTCTTACAAATTGATAAAAAAGAAGTCTTGTTCTTTTATAACATGCACCCTTATGAAGCATTTGCCCCTGTCGTCTCGACATAGGATATTAGAATAAGCAACTGATTGTAATGTAAAGGGGAACAGTATAACAAACCAGCAAAGTCTCCGGGATGAAATATTTGAATGAACCTACAGAAAGATAATTTTAAAATTACGTAGTATTGTTTGAGTTCAGAAATGAAACTAGTAACAACAAGTTGATTACAGAAAACAAAAATTACAAGCGTCGAGATGCATTTGAAAAAGAGTCAAATATCCTATCAAAACAACCATTTCGACGCCTTTGTCTTACGCCATTTATACCGTGGTGTAAACAGAGCGTCTAACTAATTAGGACAAAAAGTCAGGTTCAGTCAGTTACCTCGTTTCAGCCATGTAATTTTCTCATTCTATATTCAAATGTGATTCTAGATAAAGCGGTCCACAGTTATCGTTAGTAAGTTCGTAAAGTTCCACGACTACATTACCTCTTTCGACCAGAATTTCGCGCTGATTTAATTAAAAATTTACACATGGGAACGTCACCTTTGTCTTGTATCTACATCCACATCACTAGCAGATACATATCACCTTTACACTCATTTTAAACCAAAATGAATTGAACGTCCATTGTATTAAATAAGCCCTTTGAATACCCCGAGGTGTTTATATATACACACACACATACACTACTTAAATGAATAACATTTCAGTAGAATACGTTATATGAATGTATATTTTAGGAGGATAATACAGTTAATATAAAACATAACTGGTGCACGTGATATTACGTTACTAAAGTGAATTCTCTTCACTCATCATAGATCATGCTATTTAACAAGTGTAGTAGAGTACGTCTTCATAGTTTCCCAGCCATATATATAGATGAAAGTAACTGGATCTTACTCATAAGTTGTTTTATACATTGTGGGTTATGTAAAATATGTTTTAAAACTTGAAAGAATAACATCATCACGAACCGCATCTGTAACTATTTCTGAACAGTAGTCTAATCTATGTAGGTCTTCCCTTATCCCGCATTAATCTTCCTTCTGCTGTTATAAATAAATTGATGTATATTGAGGTTATCTGGGATACCGTGGATAAAGAAGATTAGAAATGAAGAGGTATTAGAAAGTATAGAAGAATAGAGGACTCTATAGAAGTCAATAAAGAATAGGCGAGATAGGTTGGTAGGACACCTTCTCAGGCATGAAGGTCTACTCAGAGACATATTAGAGAGTAGAGATAGACCTAGATTAGATTACTGTTTAGAAATAGTTAAGGATGTGGGATGGTCTAGTCTTAGGGGAATGCGAAAATTAGCTCAGGATAGGAAGGGCGCAGCGGAAAAGAAAAAATTAGAAGCGTTCGAAATGTGGTATTACAGGCGAATGATGAGGATACCGTGGATAGAGAAGGTTAGAAATGAAGAGGTATTAGAAATAATAGGAGAACAGAGGACTGTATGGAAGTCAATAAAGAATAGGCGAGATAGGTTGGTAGGACACCTTCTCAGATATGAAGGTCTAGTCAGACACATATTAGAGCGAAAACAGTTAAGAGGAGTAGAGGTAGACCTAGATTAGATTACTGTTCGCAAATAGTTAAGGATATGGGATGTTCTAGTTTTAGGAAAATGCGAAGATTAGCTCAGGATAAGAAGAAATGGAGGTGTGTCCAACCAGTCTTAGGACTGACGCCCTTATAATGATGATAATGATATAACAGATATGAGGCTCAACATAATTCTGTTTAAATTGTTTAAAATCCTTTTCTGTTTTGTTGTATACTCGTTCCTCATGCTTTAATGAACTCCAGTCTTAGGATTGACTACTTTATGAAGATGAAGATTATTTATCTAAAAAGAGTGTTCGTAAATATTCATGTTAGGTACCCATTTCAAACCTGACTAAGATGTCAAGTTGGTTCAAAAGTTTAACGCATGTCAGTGCCAGGTGGCAAAATTTTCCGGTAATTATTTTAACAATGTGTTGTGGCATTCAAAATTTGCTGTTGCTTTTCCTCATTCTTTTACACAAAAGCGAAACTGTGAACTTCCTTGTAGAGCACAATAATTTCTCTTGCATGAAGAGTTGGACGTATGGATAGATGTACCGCAGTTTAGTAAGTTTGTTGACGTTGCAGGAACTGCCTTCGACACCAAATTCCTCATAATGTCTACATTTTGAATGCCTGTAGGAGGAAGGTGTACAGCATGTACGTACACGGTACATTTATAAACGCGAATTAACGTCTGTTGTGTTAGTGACGGTGACGTCCCGTTGCTTACTCTCCACATTTCTGAACCATAATAACTATTAAACCTTGATGAACATTTACCTTGTTCTCATAAATTTAATCAAATTGAATTAAAAACAAGAACTCTGCTAAAGACTCTCAGAATACCTTAGAAATCGTTATAATCTTTAACGAAATTTGATTAGACACGAACTCATTATTACGCGAAATTATTAAAACGGAACAAAAAGGAAAACGTTTTAACGAGCTTCTTTATTCACTTCATTAATAATTTTGTACTTTTTGTAATTTCTATGTAATCCTCCTGTCGTTGAATGACGAGATCTTAGCACTATAAATTTAAATAAACTATTAAAATATAAATAAAATGTAAATTAGTTAAATGCTTAGTATAATAGGTGAATATCGTATTATAATGTGGATAAAATTAGAAAATAACAATAATCATAAGAAAATCATAAATTTAGACACTTATACAGCCAACGTTTTCTGATTTACACGAACACGACAATGTTGTTTAGTCATTACAACAATAATTATTAGTAGGTATCATGCATTTAGAGATTGATTAAAACCTTACTATACCTAATACTACGATCCTTATTAAATTATTCATTTTTTGAAACAATACATAGCATTAGTAGCAAGTCATTCTGATTATGAATAAATAAGATAAAATAAATAATAAGTTACAAGCAATTTATAGCCATCTAGTGATATTTTCTACCAACAGCAGTATTTTAAATGTTTCACCAGGTCTTCCAAAGGTATCTGCTTTATAAATTGATATGCATTTATGTTAGGTAAAAAAAATATTAACTTCTTGGTTAATAATTTATTATTAGGTACCTCATCAGCACGCCATATAATAGGCAGCTCGGATGAATCATTTGCCAACCCAAAGCAAACTGGTATAGTGATGCTACAATCGAACGTCTCTTTACGGAACAAGTTCGGTTTTGTCGGTGCGTTGAAGTTACTTATGGCGTGCTGATGAGAACCAATTTAGATCGACGACTGAAAGTTTCTCTAAGTTATTAACCACAAAATTAATGTTCTTCATAAATCACAAATGTTATATCTTCGTAGGTAACACTCACGATTAAATTAAAAATTTCGTCATATAAGAAAAATGAATCTTAAGCGCGTTGAGAATTTCTATCCTTCTTTCTGTGTTTAATATTGTGTCATACAGCCGTGTTCACATCTTGTTAAACACGCTCTTCGCTTTTCGTAGTCTAGTTCGTATTTCCATCAAGCATGTCTTGTTCCTCCATTAATTTTAATTCTCAAGCTCTTGTCGAGCCTTTTACTAACAGCCATAACTCTTGCCATTTTCATATTTATCTGCAAACTTTTTGCAGTCTAATTCATTACATTATAGTTACATACATGTCGACATTACGTCCGTCGCATTTCATATCACTAATGACTTTTTCGTCATACCTAGATATATACCTACATCCTACATGTTTTAAAATAATTTAATTTTTTAATGAAAAAATTAATTTGGTTGTAAAAAATGCGCAATAAAGAAATGAATATTGCCATTTTGCCGGGATACGACGCTGTTATTACATTTTGGTCAAAATACTTACCTTGTAATAAAATTTCCTAATGTAGGTGCCGGCGCGTCGTCATAACTTTCAATTGAATTTTCCTGCACTAATAGAGTCGGAGAGGCCTGTCAAAAGATTGGAAACGGTATATTTAATTTTCTCAAGTCTCTCTAAGACCCAACCAAGGGCGAAACGTAATATAAGAAAAGCTCCACAAAAAAGTAAATCTTAATTTCGCCGTCAACTATATTTCTTTTGGAACCTGTTATAATTTCAGAAAGTATTTTCCCCCATTAAACGTACACGTAATAAATTATGGAAAGAAATGCAAGACAGTTGTATTCATGCTAATAACAAAATAAACAACCACCTTATCATAATTATAAAACTGATTAGGCCAACGATGGTAAACATCCACCTCTACTACCTCGTATCAATTTAAAACATTTCACGTCTCTTAACTATTTCATAACAGTAATTTAGTATTCTAAACAAGATATTTCTCTGCCGCTTTTTACTCCTGTTTCTACTTCTTATATGTGTCCAATTAACCTTTCATGTACATGTCTCAAAAGTGTCCTAGCATTATCTCTACTCAGTACTATCCACATATTTATATCAGTTTCTCATTATGAAGATATTTCTACCTGAACAGTATTTGCCAGAAAATACGTTAATTAGGGTGAGCTCCGCAAATGTCCCACTTTAATGACAGGTTCGCAAACGTCCAGATTCGCAATTGTCCATCATTTAATTGTACTCTATTTACTTGTTTTTAGGATTGTATAGAATTTTTAGGAATGAAAACTAGAATCATCATGATCATAAGGTCGTCAGTCCTAAGACCGATAGGACGCGCACCTCCATTCTATTCTATCCTGAACTAATCTTCGAATTTCCCCAAAACTAGAACAACCCACATCCTTCAATATATGTGAACAGTAATCTAATCTAGGTCTACCTCTACCCCTCGTGACTCCTTTATCTGCCGCTAATATGTCTCTGACTAGACCTTCATGTCTGAGAAGGTGTCCTATCAACCTATCTCGCCTATTTTTCTCTATCCACGGTATCCTCATCATTCGCCTGTAACACCACATTTCGAACGCTTCTAACCTTTTCTTTTCCGCCGCGCCCACCGTCCATGTTTCGCACCCGT
>NW_020439982.1:0-7233 GCF_000699045.2 Agrilus planipennis
CTTTGACAGCTGTCATCGCCAGCAATCTTTGACAGCTGTCATCTCTAGCAATCTTTGACAGCTGTCATCGCCAGCTATCTTTGACAGCTGTCATCCATTTATGACTTATTTGGGTAAGTCACTTGGAACCGATACACAAATAGGCTTTCAGTAGGCGTAAATTATAGTATTAATACAGATAGGACAGTAGCGTACCAGAAAATAATGTAGAAACATAACTAAAAAGAAAAAATAAACCTATTGCTTTTGTTTTATAGTTAGTTTTCACATTCACTCTCATAATTGGAATCTCTATCACTTTGTTTGTCTGTCTATTACTTGCTCACGGATCCCTATTTTTAAATATTTAATCTACGCCCCTGGTAGGGATACTGAAGAAAGAGGGCTGCAATCGTTATACCTAAAGCTGCCTACTTTTGCCACCGCGCATCCACGGCATTTTAAAATTTTCGCCAGCTTCCAGCGTCAGGCTTGTATTTGATTTGACATATCTCTAGCAGTTCAGTAGTTTTGCCACCACTAGACTGCTAGCATGTTTAACACATTTTTGCAAGGTTTCGCAAACTTCTCATAATGTATTTTAAAATATTCCACAATGTTCAACACATTTTCATGACATCTTTGAAAGAGAATATTTGATAAAATACGTATTTCAGAGTATCACAGAATATTCTGAAATCTTTTTATACCTACAAATAATACATGTCCCAATATTTTGGGGTAGTTTTTATAGTACCTTAAAACTTTTTTTTTGTTCAAAAAATGTCACTGAATGTCTGTCAGTCTGTCTACTAAGTACGGCCAGAGATACCGAGTTGAAATGAATACTAAATATGAAATATTCTCAATTTTTACCCACTACACATTATCTCAAATTAATGAGGAAAAATTGTTGCTGTTGTCACACCCTCGCCGGGAATCGAACCCGGGCTCTTTGGCTTTACGCGCCAATCTGTGACCTAATAAGTACGGTTTGTCGTTGTTGCTGTTGTCATCTCTCGTAGCTTAGTGGTCAAAGCATTGGCGCGTAAAGCCAAAGAGCCCGGGTTCGATTCCCGGCNCAATTTCCATATTAACAAACTTAATTCACTGATTGATGGCATATCAAAACTTAAAGGGTACTTCCCCTTAACCTAGAAACTTGATATTTGTAATCGAAAAAATTCGAAAGTAATTAATTTCTAATTACTTATTTGATTCACAAAATAAAACCTTTTTTATACAAAAATTATCCAATTTCGAATACCAGGTAACTCCACAAAATTCTTAGAGCGCACAACTGTACGAAACGGTGGATCCAAAAGGGGGTAAGGGCAGAAAGTGGGAGAAGTTTTCACTCCCAAGAGCTAAATGACTTTTGGATTAGGTATTGTCGTGTAAGAAAAATCGAATTAGGAGATTTGACTCTGAATATCAAAAAACAAAAAATATAAAGAAATAACTGTCATCACTTTTAACAAAAAAAATCTATAAAATTTTGTACCGAGAAGCACCAATTTTTGAGAAAACGCAGCTCAATAGACAACTCATTCCAGAAATTATATTTAGAAAAGTGTGAATTTCCCTCTCCTCCCCTTGTTTCAGGGTGCGATTCCTATTCGTACATATCCGACCTTTTATTTCTTGTTGTGTAAGTCGTACAGACGTCTGGGTGTCTTGAAGATTTCCCCCTCTTCCACGAAAACAAAACAAAAAAAAAAGAATCTTGTGCGAGAGTGCAATTTGTCACTTCCGAGTCGTACAGGGCGGCATAGGGCCGTGTCCAAAGCACTTCGATCTGCTTTTATAATACTCGGAACCGAAAAGCTATCATGTAGAATTTGTCATAAAGGCATGTCACACTAATCGAAGGTGCGGTTCATGCAACTTTTATCCATCAGCGTTGCTCGCGCTTTACTTAGCCATATTATACTTGTGTAATGGTCGGTGGCGTATTAATCAACACTCGTTCCTTGTCGGCTTACGGTCAGTTACAATGATAAAGGTACGCGTTTAATGTATGCATTTAATGGCGGTTTATTAGGTTTGGGAATTTTCGTTATCGAAGAGGACAAATTACGATCGCGATACAGAGGAGGCGGTCGGACATTAAAAACCTTATTTACATATGCACACCGGGTATCATTAAGTTAATTAAATTATCCGATATTTAAAACTACAATTATTTAATATGAAGAAATTGACTTCAAAAATTGATCATGATATTTGACCCTAAACTTGTCCTTTAAAAATAGAAAGCGTCAGTGGATAAGCTGTGACAGTTCGGCCTCAAAATCCCATGCATTTTCTTATGACGGTTCATTTTCATCCTTTCTGTGTATTTTTACCCCCTCCACTCCTACTCTGACGTCACGACCGTCGGGCTTTATTGACAGCTGTCATCGCCAGTCATCTTTGACATATGTCATCGCCAGCTATCTTTTACAGCTGTCATCGCCAGATATCTTTGACAGCTGTCATCGCCAGCAATCTTTGACAGCTGTCACCGCCAGCAATCTGTGACAGCTGTCACCGCCAGCAATCTGCGACAGCTGTCATCGCCAGCTATCTTTGACAGCTGTCATCGCCAGATATCTTTGACAGCTGTCATCGCCATATATCTTTGACAGCTGTCATCGCCAGCAATCTTTGACAGCTGTCATCGCCAGCAATCTTTGACAGCTGTCATCTCTAGCAATCTTTGACAGCTGTCATCGCCAGCTATCTTTGACAGCTGTCATCGTCAGTGAGGGCTTCGCTCCGCTTGTTCTGCCTCACCGAAGAAGTACCACTGCAAAAACATGAACTTAACACAATGAATATATTCTGAAACTGTGTTGAAATCTTGATAATTTATTTATATAATTCGTTCATGCCTAACTTAAATTGAATAAATACGAAATTAAAATGTTTTGCTAAATTTTGTAATAAATGTTAGGTCTGCACGGTCTCTCCGGTCGGGGGCTCCATCAGGCTGTGAGCAGGTGGTATTTTGTCCAATGTACCACCCTGTTGTTACGTAACTGCTACCTGTTTCTTCTTGATTTAAAGAAAAATGAAATATTCGTAAATAAAAAGTTAATTATATTATTTTATCATTAAGTTAGCAGTAGTTCTACATTCCGTTCTGTAATACCTTTATGTCTTTTATATTTCAAATGTACATATGTAGCTGTACCTATATATGTATAACATGGTTTGTAGGGCCACCCTCGTGCAATAATGAAAATATTCGCGCGTGTCTTGAACTTCTCAGTTGCCTACGTCCCCCATCACATCACAGAAACCTTTCTGATCGTCCGGGGAAACCCATACATAATACATATCATAAAGCGGAACACAATGCGACGTTCGTTAGTGCTTACGGTCGTTCTTACATAGATGGCGTGTCCGGCCACAATAGGTGGCGTTACCGACATATATTACGTCACCAATACGGCCGAAATACAATGGATGACAAATTTCATCATTAGGCACGTGTCGCCTGCCGCCATATCGCGTTTTGTGAATAGCTGTTTGTCATCGAAGAATGCCGGGCTCCGTGTGTAATTTCGACGACTTTTACAACAACAGTACGACGACAGTGATAGCGACGATCGCGTCGCGTCGTAACGATTAGGGTCGAGATTAATCTTTGAAATTTCCTTAAATCACCATACATATTTGAATACTCTGGAATTAATGGTATAGGAGACTTTTGAAATCAAAAACAAAATTTGAGGAATAATAACTTATGGAATGAGTCATCATCATCATAAGGTCGTCAGTCCTAAGACTGGTTGGACACGTACCTCCACTCTTTCCTATCCTGAGCTAAACTTCGCTTTTCCTTAAAACTAGAACAACCCACACCCTTAACTATTTGCGAACAGTAATCTAACCTAGGTCTACCTCTACCCCTCCTAACTCCCGTTTCTGCCTTTAATATTTCTCTGACTAGACCTTCATGCGTAAGAAGGTGTCCTACCAACCTATCTCGCCTATTTTTTATTGACTTCCATAGAGTCCTCTAGTCTCCTATTCTTTCTAATAGCTCTTCATTTCTAACCTTTTCTACCCACGTTATCCTCATCATTCGCCTATAACACCACATTTCGAACGTTTCTGACCTATTCTTTTCCGCCGCACCCACTGCCCATGTTTCGCGCCCGTACAACGCCGCGCTCCAAACATACACCTTTAACAATCTTTTTCTAATTTCTAAATTAATCGTCCGCGAGCATAGAAATGACTTCTTTTTATTAAAGACGACACGACCCTGCTCTATCCTCTGCTTTATATCCCTACTACTCGTTCCGTCCTGACTTATCTGACTTCCTAGATATCTTTTCGATCTCAATTCTCGATTTTTATTTTTTTATTAAAATTCCAATCAAACGACAACATGCCTAAGTTGCAGTTTCATCTTTCAGTTAGACATGTCAGTAGTTAATATTCCTGAATGTTGTAACATCAGAGGAGATAACTGCACTGATTTCTACTACAGCGTACCTACATTATTATCATATTATGTTGAATGGTAATAAAAAGACTTGGAGAGGTTGATTTGAAAGTCTGTAACTAAGAAAGAAGAGAAAAGGAAAAAATAGAGTGCACGATAAGGGACTAATAATCATTCATTTGTGTCAAAGTTATCTCTTATCGGACAGAGGGTGTTCTGTCATTCTCACACCTCGGTTAATTACCAAAGTGCAACCGGGAGGCGGCGCATGTCTTCCAATTAAACGACCATTTTCGGAATACAAATTACCGAGAAATAATTAATCAAATTAATAACTTCGGTACTACTCATTTTTCAACGTAATGGATATTATTATTCTTCATAGCTCCTATCTCTTTCTCTCTCTCGTTATTAATTAAACGGCCGAATTTCGGCCAATTGCGGTAAATTAACGAATGCCCACCGACAATTTTTCTTCTGCTTGTTTATTCAAATACAAGAACAGGCCGTCTGTTGAATAATAATATTACAGCCACCAAATTGAAACTCTAATTATAATTGCATTACGCTTGGTACGCCTTAATTACGTCACATTTTGAATACAATTAAACTTTTGTTATGAAAACAAAAACAAAACTTTTTCAATGTTCAAAAAAAATCAGGCATAGTATTAGTGAAAAGGCATCAAGTAAATTATTCTGTTGGAACTACCTACGTCGTGGTGATAAGATCCAAATACATCGACGTCTGACTGTATTCGAGTATTAGTAGGTTGAATACCATAACACCCTAGGAGCACTAAAGAATCTTTCGTTTTAGAAAATAGTACAATTGGCGCAGTAAACGCCATCTGTAGCACGATGCTACATTTTAGGATTACGTATGCTCCAACAAGGTCCACTTGTGTGGATATCTGCTTGCTGAAAAGGAATCCCGGCGTTGCCAACCTCAACGTGATAGGCACGTTAGCTTAATCGAATAAAATAATTCGAAGTGGTCTGTATGTAATGTAGCATCGTGCTACAGATGGCGTTTACCGCGCCATTTGTGGTATTTTCTAAAACGCACTGTTAAGACAGCAGGTAAAAGTTGGTCTGTGTTCTGTCGGAGCTGCCTGCGACGCGCTGATGAGATCCAAAAAGATCGAAATCGCGATCCGCGTCTGGCAGTGTCGACAGAATACAGACCACTTCGAATGATTTTAATCTTTCGTTTGATGAAAACTAATGAATATCTAAACCAGTGATTCTCAACCTTTTTTAAATGTCAAACATTTGAAATAAGTAGAAAATTCCGATTTGTAAGTAGAGGTAGTTTAAAATCTCATGGGCTATGACCTTGGGCTGCGTAGTAACAAAACTCCGCCTGATAATTGACTTCCACAAACTTGTTACTAAAAATACTGACTAAGTATATAGCCGTCATCATTTACAGTTTATCTGAAACTCTTGTCGAGTCATTGTTATTGAAGTGTACAATATGAATGCAATAAGGACCGTCCCTCGACCATTTCGCGGCCCAGGACATCTTGACATACCTCTACCACATTTTCCTACATTGCAATCTGCTTTATTATTAATTGTTCGATCCTGGTGGCTTGTCTATTCCTTTTTGGGAGACGCGTTTGTAATTTCATATTTTTTTTTACAAGGGGGTGGTATTCCCAAATTTAATAAATTATACAGTCGAAGTACTTGAACATTCTCTAAGTTATTGTCATATACATGTATAGACAATAGATAGTCATTAAAATTATACCGTAAAGGTTCCCTTTTACCTTTTATAAAGACACTAATGAATGCACCTTGCAACAAGTTATATCTTTTTAATAATATTGTGAAGAACAATCCCAAAAAAAATGAGTTCGCGTTCTCTATCTACCGTAAATCTCTCTCTACTACAACGTTACCCTACTAGCTGTGGCGGTTTCCTCGCGTTACATATCATCCGTGTCATCCCCGTGGATACCTTAAATTTTACATACTCTTGTTTTTTTTTTGGTAAGAAAATCTGATAACGAAATACTTTATGTAAAGAATATAACGGTTAGGTGGCTTTGTATTTTCCACGTCTGCACCCCTCACAACGGGACCCGCGTCCCTTTTTGTACCACCGGGATCCGAAAGCGATTAAAACAAAGGCCAATCAGTTTTCTGATAACGACGAGTGTCGGAAGGGTTGTCATTATCTGAGATGTGATTCCTATGCAAATCATTGCGAGGCACTTTTGATTATCCGACGGTGGTGCGTGGTAGGTACACGGGGGGGCCATTTTCATCCTATCATCGCCATCACAGTCGCGCAAACGAATCTCCGTGTTTTAGAAATGTATTAGCAAGACACAGGGGTGAATAAACAACTTGTGACACTTCCTGTGTCCTTCCTCAATGGTCTAATACATACCAATGGTTTTTGGGTCTGATAGCAACCAGGTATTTCGCTGAATCTAAGCCCGCGGTCAATTTAAACTCAGAACGTCAGGGTTTAGACGTAACCTCAAAAAACACTTGAAAGTCCGCTAAAACCGTTAAAAAAACATTTTAGACCTGGGTGTCTGACTATGTATACTGTATGTTTTGAGGTCGTTAAATCTAGATCCGCAGTCAGTTTAGTCCCAGAACGTTAGGGTTTGGACATAACCTCAAAAAACACTTCAAAATCCACTAGAATCGTTAAAAAAAAACATTTTAGACCTAGGTGACTGACTATGTATACTGTATGTTTTGGAGTCGTTAAATCTAGATCCGCAGTCAGTTTAGTCCCACAACGTTAGGGTTTGGACATAACCTCAAAAAACACTTCAAAATCCACTA
>NW_020439983.1:0-3637 GCF_000699045.2 Agrilus planipennis
CCATTAGTTTTACCTTTGAATATTGTTTAAGAATGACTATATAAATATTTACATGCCTAGAAATGTATAAAGATTGGCATATTTATTAACTTTGAGCCCCCATAACTTTTAATGGGGGTGAAACCGTCACGAACTTTTTATGATACAGTGGTAGGGGAGACGTCCTCCTTCGATTCCCCCCATCCCCACCCCCGAAGGGGGTGGAGGCCATCATCTAGACCTTTACCTATAATTTTTGAAACAATATTTTACAGATTTCCCAAATAGAGCTCGTAATAGTATACATTTTTAAGGAATATATATACAATTCCTAGATTTTACATATTTCTGGTAACATGGTATCTATAAATCCATTGGGAACTCCAAGGAGTGGTGAGATCTTGAAACCTTTGGTGAGAAATGGGCTAAGTTGCTCTAAAGGGATTTTTGAATGAAGGGCCACTTTCGAGGCTAATTTGTTGTCAATTTGAAAAATTAGTGGCTCATAAACTGTCAAAGATATTCAATATTTAATATTGCAGTGTTATCTTATTCACGGGAATATATTGCGAACTGACTATTTTGGCCACAATGACGACATCTGCTAGCTACAATTCTAAATTGGATACGGTCTTTAAGTTTGGATATAATGGGTAATCTCCAAAATTACTCATTCGATTTCAAAACTTCTTCATCGATATTTAAAATGGACCTTCAGGATAAGAGATATATTAACGCTTTCTACAGAAAATACGTACATGTTAAAAAGATATGCTAAAAAGTCCGGGATGACATACATTTATATGCTGTAGTTAATCCACAAAGTGATAAAAATGCCAAGTTGGCGAAGACGCGGGCATATAGTCATCAATATAAATATTAATGAAATTCCGTAGGTACGGTTATTTGTACAGAACAATAGATGAATTGTAAGATTGAATTTCAAATTAATCCCAAAACTTACCATAACCTAGCCTTCAAGAGGTGCACAGCATTAAAAATAATAGAAGTTGAAATTTGTTATCGGTGTTTGTTTAAAATACCGGTTAAAAAGAAAAAAATAGTTAATGAACCTCTGATTACTGATTTTGGTGTCAAAGTAGTAACCTTTCTGAATGTCATTTTCGGGCCTCGAAAATCAGGCATTTATCAATCATGGATAAAAATCATTAAACAGTGGGTAATCGGATTAATTGTAGTATTAGATATTTATGAAAAATAATCCTTATAAAAGTGGTACAGTTTTATGTATATTCCCATTTTTTTGTATTGGGGAAAAAACTTTATTTCAAATCGGTTATTTACAGATATAGAACATGTCGAAACTCAAGGACTTTTCTATATCATGATCAAGATCATATGACTGTGCTAATTCAGCGGTTTTTCGAACACTGCATTAATTTGTGTCAAAAGGTGATAGTTACAAATAAATTGCAGGGTTATCTAAATTGCTTAAACGAAGGCCACGATGTTGTAAAATCCTTCTTTACGCATTATTAATCGTATCGGACAAAGACCGAAAGTTATAAATAGACTTAAATAAAATTGTTTTTATCTCCAGTTAAGTCTTTAATAAAATAATATATGTGTCGAATCCAATCTGTAAAATTCCGCATTTTAGAATACATCCGCAGCCTACTGATATGTGGCTGGTTTTGATCAGGATCCAGTTGGAATATTACTACCATCAGCTGATTAATTAGGATGAAAAGGACTACTTCTGCAACACAGAAGAAGGTTCAGAATAAGACATAAGCCCATTTGATCTGGTAGTAGTAACGCTGCTACTCCAGCTCCAATTACGGGAAAAGGCGGCGTGAGTTTTAGCATGACCAGAATCGCAAAGACTTCATCATATGCTGCTTCATATTATTTAGTTACATTTTGAATATGTATATGCATCGCTTGAATTTGAATCCGTTGTTGAATCGTGGAAACTGCTTAAATGCTTGAGCTAAATCCACAATACTGTTAAACATCTTTTTTGTTTCACCTGGTTTCTTGTCTTCTATAACTGCAAGGATTGGTGATTGAACGATTCGTTGTAAACTGTTAGGAGTTGACGCTCCATCTAAGCTATGAAGATGACGCATGAATTGTGAGGGGTTTATGTTGCCTAGTTTTTCACGTTAAAAGAGTGGCTTGGTGCATGTTTCTGGGCAAACACCAAACCGACCTATAGGCTCAGCCTTGACTATGGCATGCATGCGGCTCTTCTATTAGAGCATTGACGATGATGTCATACAGTTGCAGCGTAAAAGAGATCAACATTTTCTAATGCATACCCAAGTTTGCGAATTCTGAAGTGATTGAAAAGTTTCGAAACCGCGTTCCACCATACAGAACCAGAGCGATAGAGGAGGTGGTATAAGTAGACGTCTTGAGTTCGGGGGCTTGACCGAGCGGCATGGCCTAGAGGTTTAGACCTTTGCTTAGCATTCGGGAGGACGCCGGTTCGATTCCGGGTCCGTCTGCGTTGGTCCAAGGTTTTCTGTGGTTTCCTTGGTTCACTTAGACAAATGCTGGGGCAGTAATATTCCACAGATAATCTTTTATTCTCTTCTGTCTTCCTTTCGTCCGTCTCATCTATCTCACCCGAACTACCACCCACCTATTCCCACGATTCCTGAAAGGTGGCTGAAGAGGGCATTACTGGCTAGTGGGAATGAAATACCCGAAGTGTTTTTCGGAGAGCTTGAGCTACCTTTTCGTTGATGAGGTACTGAAGACAGTCTTGGTGTTCTTAGCCTAGAGTCCATAAGAGATTAACGATTTAGAGGGCTAATACCACAACGGTTACAGATTCGCCACGTGGCTAGGTGATGGTAAATTTTGCTTCGACAAGATGGAGCTCATGGGAATTCGGTGACAACAGAAATAAAAAATTAAGATTAACTAGCTACTTATCACAGTGGGTTGCTAGGAACGCCCCACAGTAGCAAAAAGGAGTTCTCCAGCAGAATGAATAGGTTGACGCCGGCCGGGATGTTTCTCTCACTGTCGAAAAATTGAACTCGGGGAGTGCAGCGTTGGGGAGGCAGAAGGCAACGTTCATTTCGGCGTTGGCACGTATTTATCCCTCGAACGTTGGGTCGCCAATGTTTTTTCCACAATTGGCACTCAAATAGAAGCAACAGTCTAATAGTTAATCTTACTATCACCAGGGTTTTGCAAATGGATTCATGTCTTAACCTTCCTCTGTACTGCAGAATACTACATCCAATTATTTTAATTTTTTTTTTCAGTGCGGTTAGTCAGTTGGTCTAATAAAAATAGGAATAATTGTATCTTGTTTGTACTTTAATTAAAATCGTGTAAAGAAGCAAAATATTCAAGTCCGCTCCACTAATGGTGGCATAGGTAGGTATAATAAAAGCAATAATCCGCAGATTAATTGCTAACACATGGAAGAAAAACAAAAATTTCCTTTGTTTACCTTTTAAAATTTTAAAACATAATTGGATTTGTCATTTTCCATACAAAATATGCTTGGAAAATATTCTTTACATATCATTTATTAAATGAAATGACGCAGATGAAAACAACAAATAGTCGGGATTTACGTACTTGCAGTTTATAATCACGGCTTCAAGAAATATAAGTAAATGTAAATATAACTAAAGGAAATCATTTCTTGCGTAATAAACTACTGTGGCAC
>NW_020439983.1:5809-8013 GCF_000699045.2 Agrilus planipennis
TTACCGGATAACACAACGATTAATTCGGAAGTCTACTGTCATCAGCTGGACAAACTGAATGATGCACTTCAACAGAAAAGGTCATAACTAATCAACAGGAAAGTTGTAGTGTTTCACCAAGACAACGCGAGACCTCACACAAGTTTGGTCACTCGTCAAAAGCTTTTACAGCTATTGTTTTTTATTTTTGGTACTACCAATTGAATTAAATAATAAGCTTTGAAATCACTCAGATTTTGTCCCATTTCTGTTTAAAGGATGGAACTGTGTCCTTAGGTCTACCATCGATATCCGGGATGCTATCGTTCAACCGAAATTATTGATCCAATATTGGATAATTTTGAGACAAATTTGGATAAAGCTTAGTCCTGTAGTGACTTCTTACATGGGAACCTACTATTTTTAATATAATCTAACATAACGATTCTAGGAATCTAAAACAACAATGTTTAAATATTTATTATAAGGGGTTTAATGAGGCTTGTCCTTCATAATGAAACGCAAGAAAATATGTAATTGTCGTTTAAACTATAATGAACATTAACTTGCTAACGTTAATGTTAAAGTTCACTTTGGCTAATTTTAAAATTTATTTTTAAGAAACTGGAATTTTGCATACAGGTACGTTTTGAACACAATAATTATTATCAATACGGTAAGAATTACAACTAGTCTATAATTTTCATTATTTTCCTAATTGTATAATTTGTATCTCTTACACACCAAATTGTAATTATAATGTGTCGCCTCGCCGCCAATCTCATAAATTTGGTACGATATTTTTATTATATGTACTTATGTGTATAAATAAATTATTATTATAAATATTTTTTTTTCTAATTTTAATTCGATAGCACTTGAGTGTCGTGTACATGCATCGCCATAACCTAATTACCTAACTAACGTGATAGCGACAACGTTAAAACATTTTTTTCGAGTAAAATTACTAGAGATAAAATTGAAAGTAAAATCGTTGGAACGAGAGATGTAAACAAAATTTGCAGTTTAAAGAACATGAGCTTTCACAACCACCGCTGAAATCAAAAATATACATTCCAATTAAAAAAATGGTTTGACCTATAAATGACTTCGAAGGTCAAGAATACGGTCATGTTAAAGATCATCAATTGATTTCTCCTTCGAAAGCATACAATTTTTGTCTAAAACTTTTTATAAAATAATGAAAATCAATTAAGATATGTTTTTATAATAATTTTTACTTGGTTCATTTTCGGTAGTCACACCTTTTGTTTCAACTGACGTGTTCGCTATTCAGAGAATTCAATTAAGCACTTTTATGACGACTTCTATATTTCTGGATACGTTTCTGCACCCGAGTCATTCTATAAGGGTTCCGTTTTTCATTCGGACGTATGGAACCCTAACCCGAAAAACCAACTTAACATTGCAGTTGAAAAAACATGTTACCCCATACATTCCAACTGCAAATGTAAATATGTACGCATAATATTGTTTTGTTGAAAGATTTACCACGTTATGTTTAGACTATAGACTTCTTATTAATTTTCCTGTAAGAACTAGTTTGTCTATTTTTTTCAAAATGTTAGGTTCAATAGTTTCGGAGATAAGGAGGGGAATGGCCAATTTTCATCTATTTTCTTAAATAACTTTAAAACTATTTATTTTAAAATTATAAAAAAATATTTGAGACCCCTGTAACAGGCCTTTTCCTTTGATATGTCACATGACACAGTTTGCTAATCTTTTCTTTTTTTATTTCCTACTGACCCCCCATAAAACACCCATTTATTTACATTATGCGTCCGTGTTTGGGTTACAGAAATGCACATGTGTATAGATCAGGGTTGCCCACCCATATTTTGATAGTCGGGCCACATTGCAGATGAAAATTTGACCTCGGGCCAAACAGTTTTTTTTCATCAACATTTTTGAATTAAAATATTTATTTATCAAGTCATTTGAATAAAAAAATTGAAAAGAAAATTTTTAAACATTAATATCAGATAATTATCAAACTGTACAATTATCATACAAAGGTGTTATTAAAAGTGTTATCACTATGCTTAATAGATTGAGTCATAAACAGTCCCAAAAACAAGAAAAACAAATGCTGGCAACACTGTGGTAATTTACATAAACTATTAATTTGACAGAACGTCTTCTTAGATTGTCAATTTCTTAGATCAAATATTTCACTTCATTAAACATAAACAAGTAATATG
>NW_020439984.1:0-715 GCF_000699045.2 Agrilus planipennis
TTTTATTATTTTCTTAAAACTGAAAACCGATTGATACTTTTTATAAAAGTGTCAATAAATGAAGATCTGTTTCGTTTACGTACATATCCACAAATCGATGATAAAGTGAGGGATTTCAACTTGACCGTTTTTTGATCACACTGCGGCAAAGAAAAATAAGGAAATAGAACTAGAAAGAGGATAATTTTTCTCGCGTGCCTGTATACAAGATGGCCAAAAAGCTATTGATAGTAATCTTTGCTAGTTTGACGGTAGGTCGACCTCTCTCGATTGGAAAGTATAGGCATTCACCATTGACTGTGAATTGCCGCCCAAGCAGGAAGCTTGTTCGATTCGGGGATGTCATTCCGAGAAACAGATTTTTCTTGAGATGAAAATGGCAATTGCGGCAATAAATCCATATTTACTTCTTGTCTAATTTTATCATCAAATAGTAGAAAGCTATAGGGTTGTTCGGAAAGTCATTTCGTTTTCCCGACAGAGGATTTAATTGTATTCTTTTGCACCCAACTTCACATTTAAGCCGTATAATTTTTATATGCTTTGAGAGCTCATATAGCAAGGCTTGTGTGTGAAAAATTCCAATTAATTCTACGCAGTAGTTTTTGGTTGGTGCCCTTTTAAATATGGAGAGCGATAAGCAGCATTTTCGACATATCTAACAGAATAGTCAATTTTTTTGAAACACCTTCATATAAGCCAGAAAGAAATTGAC
>NW_020439984.1:1609-6791 GCF_000699045.2 Agrilus planipennis
GCTGTCAAACCTACACTAGCAAGGAGATCGGGCTGAAACTATAGCTACAAGCTATCCAAGGATGGTACTATAGAATGTCACCTCAAGGTAGGCCTAGTGGCGTCATCTCTTGGTTAGGCCGGAAACTTATCAATCCACCCTCGTACACGAAAAAATATTGAAAAGGGTAGATATGAAATTCGATAAGGAAAAAGGGAGATAAAATGGTAGGGCATCTGAGAAATGGAAGGCTAGACTTATGAGAAGCAGAAACAGGAGTAAAGAGAGATAGAGGAAGATCTACATTAGATTTCTATTCGCAAGTCCAAAAGTAGGGCACAATTAATCTTTAATAACTCATATTAAAAGCACATCATTTTTTGTCAAATCGTCGGCGAAGATGTTTGGCGTTATTGTATAAGTAGTTGGACAATCAAAAGTAGAATAATTTCATCACAACCGATGAAGCTTGGTTTTACACGGATATTTGTAATGGTTCATGGCAAAACAAGTCTCCATTTTGTAGACCCTGGTGTCAAAAACAATTCAGATAAATATTCAATAGTCTATTGAAGAAATTTTTGACCAGAGATGAGGCCAATGTTTGGCAAAGCAGTTGTTACTTTTGAATAAATTTGTGAAAAGTCTTGTTTTTATGGATCTAGGATATTCTAGTTTTCGGAAAATGCGAAGATTGGCTCATGATAGAAAGAAGTACGTAAAGGTGGACTTACGATAAAGATACTAATTTTTAAAACCGAAATGCTCAAAACAAGACCAGAATTAGCTGAGAATTCAATTTCTCTGAACTCAGTATGCTCATTCGTATGATTTTATGTCTATTTAGTTCCCACAAAAGACAAAAAGTAGATTTTAGGTTTACTTTACTTTAACACAACTTGAACCATCTTTTATATCTTCTTAATTAATGGCTCCGATTTGCTAAAATTTACAAAAATTTTTAACACTAGCGAAATATGTTTTACATTTTACTAAATATTAATGTGAAAATTAATTTTTAATGTTTTCCCACTATAAACTACCTCACTACAAACTACCTCAATTTTTCCCTCATTAATTTGAGGTAGTTTGTAGCGGTTAAATAAAAAATTGAAAAAATGATTTCAAATTAATATTACAAAGTGATTAAACAAATTGTTCACAAAAGTGAATTTCGACCACTCGAAGCAATGGTGCTAACAGTTTCGAGCTCACAGTGACTGATAGGGAGGAAGAACTAGTATAAGTATTACTTATTTACATTTTAGAAATTACCATTACCAAGTTTCCTTAGCAAGTTCAGTTTAACGACTCGGGCAGGTTCAAAATTTTCCAGGGCAAGTTCAGCCTTTCGTAGCATACTCCTGGCTACAACTCTGTAGCCAGACCAGCGCTTCATTATTATGTAATGTCAAAAGGTAGATTTTCACATTACAAAATTATGCATATTCAAGTTTTTACTGACAATAAATTCAACACACTAACGGAATGACGTAAAAAGTGATCGCAAGGTTCGCTTGACTTAGGCAAATTTATATTTAATGTTCCTTTTTTTCATTTTGGCATATCTAACTCAAAAAAAAAATCTTTTAGTTCCAAATAAAGCGTTTTTTGCCGTTTTATTAATATTTGATCGTTAGGGATAGAGGACGCACACCTGTTAATTTTTAACGGATAATTTCTTCGCAATTATTTATTGGACTAAAATTTAAAAAAATATAAACAAAATATCAACAAATAAATAATGTAGGGTTCATCTTCTTCTCTTAAATTTTCTCGACGTAAAATTATAGTCATTGAATTTGTTGTCGTTTTACATATTTTCAAGGTGAAAAATTAAAATAGGGAATGCTTAATTTACAGCCTAGTAAGTTTAGTGGAATTCTGACGATTAATTACCGTAATTATTCTGTCTTTTAAAAAGAGTAATCTAAAACTGACGGCATCGCTTAGGCGTTGTATCAGGTCGTTACTGCGAGACTTGATTTATTTAGAAAATTTGCCTCAGGTGCCTCTTTCAAATCACATTGCAAACTTAAAGTAGCCAGTATTAGGAAACTTTCAATAGCCTCAATTAGGAAGGAGATAAGCAGACTTATCGTCGGCTACGTAAAAAAAAGAGAAATGGGCTTAGGTGTAGCGGAAATTTAAATTATTAATGTCCCGAAATATAATTTTAAAACCCTAATAATTCTTAAATATTTTCAATTTTCATTGTGACAAGAGGAGCATTCATATTTATGGGGTAGTTATTTCTCAAAAAAAAAATCGATAGAGTGCTTATAAACTTAGTACCAATTCGGAAATATATTTTGTATAAGTCATAGATACATGTAATCAAAGTAAAGGTGTCATCATTCTACGTTCATTATAAAAGAGTGCGGCACTGACTGGTCACACGGTGCACACGGACAAAATGAAAAAGGAAAATCACTATCCTGTTGTTTCGTAAGCGAAAATATTATAAATAATAAACAATTTGGACCCGAATTTATAAAAATGAAATCCCAGCAGAAATAAACTTACTAGGTATTTTATGGACCATTAATTGCTTATGGCTACCTACCCATTCTACATTAACCATTTGCGAACACGTAACTGACTTTTAACTTTATTCCAGGCTCTTCTATTAATATCCTTTTGATTGCATTTGGGACTGTAGAGATATTGCATTTTTTTGAAAAACAATATAACCACACACGCACTGTCGTCCAGTAAATGTGTACCTAAATGTAGCTGATCGAAACGGTTGATAAATGTGCTCGCCAAGGAAGTTAACCGATCCAGATCGACATTTGCAGTTTGTAAATCAAACGGTCAGCGTGCAACAATCTGCGTAATCAAATTAATTGGGTTCGGGCGCATTTAATGTGCCCATAAATTTCACCACCCACTCGAAATCTCACTTTACGACATCGGATAAGAACGCGCGCAAGAAAGGAAACAGCCGCGGAGAGACAAACACGCATTCAACTGAGACGAAATAGTTACTGTTATGTACGAACGCATTTTATGTACAAATCTGCACGACATGTCATTAAATGATCATTTGATAGTGCAAGAACAGTTCGCTGGATAGGGTCAACAGTAGACGGACCAAATTTAAAAATTAACCGCTGCTACACGCAAGAGATTCAAGGCGTTCTAATCTTGCAAAATCCATTGGTTATTTGGTAAATTATATAGTAGATATTCGCGTTTAAATTAAATAATATACACTTCACGCTCCTTGTATGAATGAATTAAGTTCAACTTCTGATACTTTAAAATTATCACAAACCGCAAAGATATTTTTTTTATTTTTTAATTATTTTATCTGCCCTTGCGGCAACATACACAAATGGTTTTAAACATGAAAAGACGTACCAGTGGCTTCGATTACCTGACTAGAGAGGGGTGAAGGTAGGGTCCCTAAGTGAGTAGCCCACTACCCCTTGTGGGCCCCATGAGGTTACCCCTAGGGCAAGGAAGGAGCATATAACGCCTTGCCGCATTTGCGCATCATCAGGAATGCCGCATTTAGCCCTCGGGCTTAATTATTAATGAAATAATATAAAATTGAATGAGAAACAGATTTATCTCATCGAGCCCCCCAAAGATAGATTTAATTGTACATTTATACATGTGGTAGGTTTGCCCCTTAAGACCCATATGAAAAACCCATAACGCAATCCTCATTTTAGTATCACCACTTTTTTTGGTGGGATTTTCATGAGGAATCTATGGGGAAATCCTTATATCGGCATGTCCTTCATTAGTCACATGAGGCCCACACGCTACATGGGGCATGCCCCTTATAAACTCTAGTCCACCATAACTTATCCTCAGCCCTTGGTGCGTGGCACTTAACTCTTAACATTACTCAATAATTTTATAATGTATACTTTAATATATGAATGTATGCAACCAACTATACAGCCGAACTAGGCCCACTGTTTTCCGACGGTTTATTTCTAACTGGAATACATCAATGTTCTTAATATAAAGAAAGCATCCTGTATATTGAATAAATGCCTAAGTAAAACTTCAATCTTTTTATTTAAACATTTCAATCATCAATCAATTTTAAGCAATTAGGTATTTTCTTACAAGGACCCCAGCACATTAGCAGATAAATCGATTATTTATTGTGTACGATGATTGCTAAGTGTTTTTACTTTCAATAAACAATTGCTGTGTGCTCCCTAATATGCAGGTAGGTAACTGTACGAATTGCATCTCTAAAAATAGATTTCGTTGATGAGAGAGATAAAAGGATCAGTATATCTTGTTTACGATTTAATGCAAAATGAAGCGCTATCTACCGTTAATTTATGTGCCAGTCATGGATTCTTTTTTTTTTGTAGCTGTGCAGCTCTATTGTCGACATGTTTATGCTTGCTTGCCAACGTCGCCACTTGCCTTGACCCTCGTAATTAGCTTTACAGAATTATTGCACTTGCTAACAACTAATTGCCAATGTTACTCGAACAAAACAAAACAGAAAAGGAAACTGCCTTCAAATGTTTGTAATAATTATTGAAACAAAAAACTACATGCTGTAATTCTGTACAATTTTCTTGTTTGTAAACAAAAATTAAATTAATTGCAAAAACCCATTCAAGTTTAGATGTACAAGCTCAATTTTATTGGCAATTGTTTTATTACATGTAAAAAATGGCGGCAATGTCTTAATACAAATTAATATTAAATGTATTACGGATTTATAACATTTATAATAGAAATAGATGAAATTTTGAAAAATTACTTTTAAATTTCCTACACAATTTGAGAACACTACTACGTGATTTAAAAATCATATAACTTTAACAGGACTTCTTAAAGCATTATTTTTCAAATGGTTTAAGTATCTCACCACTAATTTAACGACCTTAAAGAGAAATATTCTTAATCGATACATCGTTACTCTTTAAAAGATAGACTTTATTGAAAAAATATATTCCACATGTTTACCAATTATATATTTTCCCTTCTGCGACATAAAAATAAAAAATTACGTTAAAAAAATGTACAATTTATACATATGTTCGGTGAACGATTGCCTTGCTTGTATAAATAAAAAACCAAGTTTACAACATGTAGCAAAACATGCTGTATAAAATTTGCTACATGCAGCATTTGGTAAATGTGTTAGTACATGTTATATAACTTTTTATTCCTCATAAGTATATAGCAAAAATGTTATGTATATATGTCGTGTAGG
>NW_020439984.1:7684-8948 GCF_000699045.2 Agrilus planipennis
TGTAATACCTGTATTTATAAATACACAAAAGAAATCTGAAATCATTAATTAAAATAAATTCTTATTTGTGTAGATAAATATGTATATCACACCATAAATCTCATGTACTGTTAACTTTTTGATGAAAGTTCATTTGGTACTTTGCAACAAACTGGTTACCAGAACAACTGTACGCCTTCTAAAATAGTTTTAACTATTATAAACATTTGAAATTACTATGTGTTGTTGTTTATTACCGTTTTGGATATAAAAATAAGTTTCTATTATTGCATAAAACTATTAGGTTCATAGTATAATTGTCTTTCCAGCATTTTTATTAGCTAAATAGTTTATTGTAAGTTATCCTTTCTTTCATTTGGTAGGTACTTCTTTTACTAGCCATTTTTCTGTAATTGATTAGGTAAAAAGTAACTGGTAAATGTAATAAATAAGTTTCTTAGTCACATTTAAAAATTTAGAAATTGTTATTCAAGATGTTGTTTTAGATATAAAAATAAGTTTATATTAACGCATAAAACTATTAGGTTCATAGTGTAATTGTTTTTGCAACATTTTTATTAGTTAAATAGTTTATTGTAAGTTATCCTTCGTTTCATTTGGTAGATACTTCTTGAAGTAGTCTCTTTTCCGTAATTGATTAGGTAAAAAGTATCTGGTAAATTTTATAAATTTTAAGTATCTTAGTCGCATTCAAAAATTTAGAAATTGTGATTAAGGTACTAAAGGCTTTACTTGTGAGGAAATTATATGCAGACTTATTTTGAATTTGAATTTACTGTTAACTTTTTGCTGAAAGTTTATTAGCTAATTTGTAACAAACTAGTTACCAGAACAACTGTACGCCTTCAAGAATAGTTTTAACTATTATAAACATTTGAAATTACTAATTGTTGTTTTTTACCGTTGTTTTAGATATAAAAATAAGTTTATATTAATGCATAAAACTATTAGGTTCATAGTGTAATTGTTTTTGTAACATCTTTATTAGCTAAATAGTTTATTGTAAGTTATCCTTCGTTTTATTTGGTAGATACTTTTTGAAGTAGTCCTTTTTCTGTAATTGATTCGGTAAAAAGTAACTGATAAATGTTACAACTTTTAAGTATCCTAGTCACATTTAAAAATTTAGAAATTGTGATTTAAGATATTAAAGGTTTTACTTGTGAAGAAATTATATGGAGACTTAACTTGACCTTGTTCTGTAAAAATAACAATAAATTTGGTTCAATAAAATACAGCAGTTTAATTCCTTGTTTTGACATTA
>NW_020439985.1:0-7380 GCF_000699045.2 Agrilus planipennis
ACGCTTCTAACCTTTTCTTTTACGCCGCTCCCACTGTCCATGTTTCGCACCCGTACAACGCCGTGCTCCAAACATACACCTTTAACAACCTTTTTCGAATGTCTAAATTAACCGTTCGCGAGCATAGAAGTGACTTCCTTTTAGTAAAGGCGACACGACCCTGCGCTATCCTCTGCTTTATATCCTTACTACTCAATTTTAGCCTACTTTTAATAAAATAATTGAGGAACATAGAAATTGCAGGGAACTATCACAGGATAAGTGAAGACGGTGAACCTCCTCACCACCCTGTATCTTCCTGATGATGCTTTCGACACTTGACTCGCTACTCGACTTCTTTATTATAATTATTGATTCCACTGTTTTAACACGGTAGATAAGTAGATGTTAGCTTGCAGTTTTAAATAAATAATTAAGACATTTTAACTTTGTACCAGTGATCTAAATATGGGTACTACGTAACAGTACCTACCATTTCCACGTTGGCTTATTGAGGTCCCGTACGTTTTCAAAACTAACCGAGCGGAATGGCCTAGAGGTCTAGACCATTGCTTAGCATTCGGGAGTACGCGGGTTCGATTCCGGGTCCGTCTGTCTGCCTTGGTCCAAGTTTTTCTGTGGTTTCCTTGGATCACTTAGGCAAATGCTGAGGCAGTAATATTCCACAGATAATCTTTCACTCTCTTCTGTCTTCATTTCGTCCGTCTCATCTTTCTCACCCGAACCACCACCCACCCATTCCCACGATTCCTGAAAGCGGGCTGAAGATGGCCTTCCGCCCTATCTTCCGGCATAGTCCGGAGGGACTGCCCGCCCACCAGCATTACTGGCTGGTGGGAATGAAACACCCAAAAGTTTTTTTTTTTCAGCTGGCAGCTCCAATATTCCACCGACCCACGGCAAGGAAGAAGGAGTTCCATCACCAGCCACCCCCGTTTTCTTTGCCGTTAGCCTCCGAGTGCCAGTTTGTTGAGTAAGTGTTTCAACCAGCGTTTTTTGGTCTTGCTCAGACTTTTTTTTTGTATATATATATTTTTCTTGCCTGTATTTGTATTTTTCACTGTATATATTTTGTTTCATGTTTGTTCTTACTTATTTGTTATTCTAGTTGTAGTGTTAGGATATAAGTTAGGCTTAGTGTGTGTAAATAAACTGTTTAAAAAGAAAGCAAAGACTTATCACCTTGACGTATGAATAAACCTGCCTTGGAAAGAACTTGTGTCAATTCTTTTCAGAAAACAACTGCTTCGTTCTTATCATTTACTCCCGTAAGAACATCATCGACGTAAAAATCTTCTTTTATGACCCTTGCTGCTTTGGAATAAGTTTGTCCCTCATCGTCTGCTAACTGGTGTAGACAATGAATCGCTAGGTAGGGTACTGCAGTTAGTCCAAAGGTTACTGTGTTTAATTCGTATGTTTGTAACTTGTTTTTATCCTTCCACAAAATAAGTTTACACTTTCTATCTTGTTTCCTTATTAAAAACTGGCGGTACATTTTTTCTAGATCAGCTGTTAAAACAACAAGTTGCTTTCTGAATAGAACTAACGAAGAAAAAAGATCAAATTGAATTGTTGGACCAACATAATATAGACAATTAGGTATTCAAGGAGACACCTTGGCGGTCATACCGGACTCCATTATCACGGCATGATTTAGTAAATAATAGTGATATTGAATCTTCGTTCACTGATGACATATGACCTAGTCTCATACATTCTTCTAGAACCTCATGATATTGTTTATTAAGTTCTGGGTTGCGTTGTAGCTTGCGTTCAGTTGCTTCTAATCTTTTACTGTCAGATGGTAAGATTCGTCTAGTTCTGAACACTGTGGTTTAAAGGGTAAAGCGACGACAAACCTTCCATTGGAAGTTCGTCTTAAATGTTTTTAAAAATGGACTTAGCATTGTTGTTCTTCATTTGAAAATTGGTTTACTTCAGCTCCAAAAATTTATCTAAATCAATTTCTAATGTTGTTGTTAAATGACATGAGCGAATATTCTTAGGGGATCTCGATGTTGGAGCAGCAGCACCAATGATCCATCCTAATAATGTTTTCTGTAAATATAGTTCTCGGTTTTCCTCTAACGTGACTTGATTTTGACCAATTTACAACAATAAAACAGTGGTACCTGCTCCTAAAAGAATATCAATTGGTGCAGGTTTATGATAGTCCGGGTCTACTAGTTTTACATTCGCTGGTATGTCAATTGCCTCTTTACAGCAGCAGCAGGTAAAAGTTGGTCTGTGTTCTGTCGGNTGATAGTTGTTAAGGTTCAGTGAACATGACCCGAAGCCAACAAGGTAGATGTTCAATGGACCTTAACATCATCATCATAAACGTAATTAAACTAAACTAAATAGCGGAGATCCAGGGATGGGACCGTTGTCATTGTTAAGAACAATTTGTTTATTTTTATAAATGTATAAACTTTCAAAACTGTTTAGTAAACGATTATTCCTAACTTCTTTAACTAACTTAAGGTTATTAATATTAATATTATGTCCATCAGTAAGAATATGTTGGGCAACACTAGATTTTTCTTCTCTACCAAACCTAGCATGAGCTAGATGTTCTTTAAATCTGGTTTTGATTGAACGTCTAGTTTGTCCAATATATTTTTTACTACAGTCATTACAACTAATTTCATATATCCCCGACTTTTCTAAGAATGGAATTTTATCCTTAGGGTTACCAAGGAGAGTTTGAATGGAGTTGCCATTTGAACTGTAAGCAATCCGTAAACCAAGTTTTCGAAAAATACCCTCGAGTCCGCGAGTAAATCTTGGCTCGTATGGCATAGTAATAAACTTGGTTTTATTAGCATCTGTTTGAAAAGTCGTAGATCTTGAAATAAAATTCCTAAATTTTATCTTATTAATTAATTTATCAATAATGTTACAATTGTAACCATTGTCTTTTGCAATTTTCTTAATTGTACAGAGTTCCTTTTCCTGAACGTTAGAAATTCACACAGAATTGGCTTATTCAATTTTAACTGCAACCTGTTTATACACGCGTTCTTTTAATTAATGATAAGCACATGCAGTTTAATGTATTTTATGGAAATAAATGTACTTGATACTTATCATTATTCATTACTTCAGAAGTCCACTTACCCTTTCCATTTTAAACTAGACCTCAAAAGAATTGCAAAAGACATTCTATGTTTCTTATCGATATTTAGTAGTTCGTATTGGGCAATAACGACAAGTTGAAAAGAAAACGAAATGCACAACAGGAAAATTTCAAGTGTAGCGAAAACGTTTCAGGGAAAAACGGTACTTCTGACAGGGGCGACAGGGTTTCTGGGAAAATTGGTACTGGAAAAACTTTTACGAACTTGTCCAAAAATTAAAAGAATATACATCATAGTGAGAGCTAAAAAGGGAAAAGACCATATACAAAGGAGAAATGATGTATTGGAAAATGTAGTAAGTATTTGCTTTTGAAAAATGTTATAGTTGGTTTAAATTTTTTTTTAAACTAAAAAAGAAAAATCTAGAAAAAGTGCTGTATTTGTATATGATGATGAACGTCGAAAAGGATTGAAACATTTTGTGAGAATAAAAAAAATCATTACGGTTTAAAGAACCATAACCGGCATGAAAATGGTGTCCTTGAATTGCGCCAACAGGAATATGCATTAAGTTAACTTCCGGTCGGGCGATACGCACTTGTGTTAATGTGTTTCAGAGTTTCAAAAATATTTACAAAAGGCTTGTGTCTGTAAAATTTCTGACTTTGGCTAGGAAAAGTCTTATAAGAGTATCGGATATGGTTTGAGATAACAATATCTGGCACCTACAGGTGTTTAAAAAATTTCGTGATAACTAAGTAGCTCAATAATCCAAAAAATTACGAATTTTATTCCTTGGATGTTTTGAAAGATTCTAGTTCTGACTTCATATATTTTTTTATAGATTTTTGAACCCCTTAAAAGAAATACAATTGAAATTTTTGAAGAAAAAGTAGAAGTAATCGCTGGAGATCTCGCCGTTTCTCAATTGGGGATATCCCCAGCTGATCAAAAGAAGATATTGGAAGAAACGAATTTTGTGTTCCATATCGCAGCGACAGTAAATTTCGATGAGAAGATAAAGAAGGCGGTCGAAATCAACATTAAAGGTACTAGAGACATTTTGAAATTGGCAAAACAGATGAAATGTTTGCAGGTATGTATAAGCGATTTTTTTTGGTACTAAATAAATAATCTATACTATGCTGACGCTTCTACAGGGGTTTGTTTATATTTCAACTGCGTATTCTAATTGCCCGCGACATGAAATTGAGGAAAAGTTTTATGATCCGCCGTATGAAGTGGATAAAATTATAAACATCGTGGATTCATTGGACGATGATCTCCTGCAATATCTAACGCCAAAGTAAGGATTCTCATAATCAGTATTTCAATGACTGTTGTTTAATAAATATAATCGATGGAATTGATCATGAAATAAGCGCATATTAGGGTTGATTGTTAAGAACAGGACGTAGACGGCATTACATAGTACCTACAAAAAAAATACCAGAAAGCATGTGAAGTTAAAGGTTTCGAGTTTGCTGACGTTTCGTCTTCGATCATGCATCAGAGATCGGAGTACTTCTCCTAAACAAATGTAGCGTCCAAATTCAGAACCTAAAACTTCACAGTGATCGATGACCTACTATTTTTACCCTTACAAAGAAAAGGGACATTCATTAAACATTTTCCATTTATTCAAGGATGTTGAAGGATTGGCCGAACACATATGTGTTTACAAAATCCATTGCCGAACACGTTGTAAAAACCGAATCAGATGGGTTGCCTTTATGCATTGTACGACCCTCTATAGGTAAGGGTTGTCATCATCATCATCATCATCATCATCATCATAAGGTCATCAGTCCTAAGACTGGTTGGACACGTACCTCCACTCTTTCCTATCCTGAGCTAATCTTTGCATTTCCGTAAAACCAGAACAACTCACATCCTTAACTATTTGCGAAGAGTAATCTAATCTAGGTCTACCTCTACCCCTCCTAACTCCTGTTTCTGCCTCTAATATGTCTCTGACTAGACCTTCATGCCTGAGAAGGTGTCCTACCAACCTATCTCGCCTATTTCTTATTGACTTCCATAGAGTCCTCTGTTCTCCTACTCTTTCTAATACCTCTTCATTTCTAACCTTTTCTACCCACGATATCCTCATCATCCGCCTATAACACCACATTTCGAAGGTAAGGGTTGTAGGCGATATATTTTTATCTTATTATTTTTCATTGTATATTATAATGAAAATGGTAAGAGAGGAGGTACAAGTGTGTTTTTGTTCAATTATGCGTACGTTGCAGTGATGTCCACGTATCAAGAGCCGTTATCAGGCTGGGCTGGCAATGTATTCGGGGCAATCGGGGCTGTAGCCGCAGGAAATGTCGGTTTAATAAGGACGATGTGGGTGAAGCGTTATAAAATTGCAGACATAGTTCCTGCCGATTTTGTTGTAAATTGTATTATCTCTGCTGCATGGGACATTTCGAACGATAGGTAACGAGATGATACATTAAGAAGAATTGTAAATATCAAGTGAGACGTAGCGCATCGCCATCTGCAGATTTTTTTGTTTACTACAGTATTTCGTATGATTGTTAAGGGTTTTATCCTATCGCCAAAGTAATTTAATAAACGACATTGAGTTTTTGATCAGCATTCAATTTATTACAATTATCGGATTTGAATCGCAATTTTAAACTTATTAGCACGTCATAATGCTACGAGTTATTACAGTTAGCAATAACTATCAATAGATGGCGATATACTACTAGTTACTTGACCATTGCCAATAAGTCTTAAACCGCTGAACAAGAACTTGCGTACTTATTGTTATTAATGTCACAATTGCATTTTCCCCAGGGAAAGTTGCGTCGCCGAGCCAGCGATGAGTTTAGAATCCAAAGAGAAGACAACAAAAATTTATAATTACGTGTCCGGACCCGAAAACTCAATAACTTGGGGTATGAATTCGTAAACAATTATTTTGAAATAGTTTACGTAAGTTAGTGCGCCCTCCTACTTTTTGTTCCAGGGAAAACATACGAGTATACAAAAGAATCGGGCAAAACAGTACCGTCGAAAGCGTGCCTGTGGTATCACTTCTTTGTGCCCGCCTCTACCGAACGAATGTACAAAGTCTACATGATCTTTTTGCATATAATTCCGGCATACATTGTGGATTTTATTGCGAAACAGTCTGGGCGAAAACCACAGTGGGTATACACTTCAGTATAATCGACACAGAATCGTTAATCGTAAGACTGGTTGGGCCCCGCACTCTCCCTCTATCTTATCCTGAGCTAATCCTGGAATTTCCTTCAAACAGGAACATCCTCAACTATTTTATGTAAACACTAATCGAATCTAGGTCTACATATATCACTCTTCCATTTCTGTATCTCATTCCTACATTTTAAGTATAATTAACATTTTGTCCTATTTAACATTGGTCTTCCCCTAATAGTTTTTCCGCTCTTTTTCCACCGAGGCTTTCCCCGTCTCGTAAATGTGGTTAAGTATTCTATCCTCTTGATGTTTTAAGATTTCCGCGTGTATCCCATCCATATCTGTTACCTTATTATTTTTTATTTTTTTTCTCTCTCCCTTGTTATGGATTAGTGCCATTTCCACTTGCACCCCGTACGTTATCTTCCCTTATACATTTTACTATTTGTCTTTTAACAAACAATGCTTATACCTATTAGTTATTTCATCATCATCATAAGGTCGTCAGCTCTAAGACTGGTTGGACGCGCATGTCCACTCCTTCCTATCCTAAGCTAATCTTCGCATTTCCCTAAAACTAGAACAACCCACATGCTTAACTATTTGCGAACAGTAATCTAATCTTCTTCTACCTCTACTCCACTTAACTCCCGTTTCTGCCTCTAATATGTCTCTGACTAGACCTTCATGCATATTTTGTATTGACTTCCATAGAGTCCTCTGTTCTCCTACTCTTTCTAATACCTCTTCATTTCTAACCTTCTTTATCCACGATATCTTCATCATTCACTGTCTGTAACATCACATTTCTAACCTTTTATTTAACGCCGCGCGTGTTTCGCACCCGTACAGCGCCGCGCTCCAACCATGCATCCCTGTCTGACTCCCTTCCTAATATCTACTTCTCTACGTTGTAGACCCAGCTCTATAACTGCCTGTTGCTCTTTATACAAACTAAGTATCACCCCTTCATTTCTAACCCTATTTATCCACGACATCTTCATCATTCACTGTCTGTAACACCACATTTCGAACGCTTTTAACCTTTTATTTACCGCCGCGCATGTTTCGCACCCGTACATCGCCGCGTTCCAACCATGCATCTCTGTCTGACTCC
>NW_020439986.1:0-1843 GCF_000699045.2 Agrilus planipennis
CTACCTAATGATGATTTCTGTTATCGGAAAGTCACGTGATATAGTAGCGATTTAATTGAAACGTCGAAACGTCTGCGGGAAATCAACTTCATGATAATTCTCAATTAAGCTGAGCACGGCAGTGAAGTTAATCGAATTATATTGTAAGTAAATCTGTGGGGGGAGGGATTGTGATTAAAAGGGATGAATACGGATCTTTCTTAGTAAAACACGGCGATATTAAGGAGCGGTCTCTAAATGAAGACCAACTTTTCCCGAGATGCAAACAAAAGAAAATTTTATTTCTAATGTCACATATTATAACATTTATGTTAATTTTTCAATTAAATTAAATTCTTAACCAAAAAGACCCTATCCCGCTAGTTTTCTCTTATTTAATCTTTGGATGTTGTTAAATTTATAAGTTAAGTTGTTCTTTTTGATGGCAGAATTAGCACTCGAGGTGGACGTCTGTCGTAGGATTGTCGTTGTGTTTGTAGACTTATTGTGCCAAATTATCAACAAGAGCGCCTGGGGAAGACTACCAGACAACGAACAAAATAGAAAATAATGACAAGATATAAAATAAAAGTAGAAAAGATTATTTACGTCTTGCCGGTCTAGAAAATGGAGATATATCTTTGTGTTGAAATTTTTAAACATTAAACGAAAACTTTAATAAGTATAAGAAGCTCTCGAACTACTGTATCGATTCTAAAACTCCTTACACTAATAAATTGCTACGCTACCCTAAAGTAGCACAGCCTATGTTTTATTTTGATAAAGATATGTTTTCAGTTCGAAATAAAGAAGGATAGACATGCTTCTTCTAGACTCCATGGTTTTAGTCTTGATGACTTTATTTTGGGTTTTGCAGAGAGGTGAGTGAATCTCCATGATTTCGAATTCATTTACCATGTGCTATCATCGACTTTTATCGTCCTATCCATAAAAACCATGGACAATCCAAAAGAAATCCAAAGGACCGAGTGCCAGACGATGCAATTGAAATTTACAGACGAAAATTGTCAGTACCTCTTCAGTGTCTCAGAGTCTTTCAGCGTCTCTGAGAGCGTCTCTTACAGTCTTTCACAGTCTCTCAGTTATTGCCTAGGTGTTTTTATGGATCTCTCACAGTCTCTGTATGAGAGAGTCGAACGATAAAATTGTTAATTCAGAGATTTGAGTCTCTTACAGAGAGACTGAATGAATAAAACNCGTTTCTTGCTAAAGGAACCTTCGGTATGCATTGGTAGGTGCGAGTTGTAATTAGAGAACGGGTTCCCGCATGCAACATGCGGGGCTAATTTCAGTCGTAAAATGAGCGGAATGCCGCGAGATTTACAAGAATGAGGAGGAAACTGATTTTTGGTCAAGTGGGGCCAACTACAGCAAGACGAATTTGACTGTGTACTACCTACATACGAGGGCGGTTCAATAAGTACCCGTGTTTGAAGACAGAGGTCGTTCCTGAGGGAAATTGGTGTTGTCATCGTGTGCTGCCATCTAACAAACCACGTCAAAACGATTTCAGACTGATTGATAGGTTAGTTTGGATTTGGCAGCCATTCGACTGAGACGTGCTTCGTTATTTTCGCTAAGATGGAAAAAGAGCAGTATCGTTCGGTAACTCGCTTTTTCTTTTTGGATGGGAAAATATGCGAGGAGATGAAAACAAAGTTGCATAGTGTTTATGGAGACATTTCGCCATCTACGACCACATTTAGATATTGCTTCAACGAATTTAAACGTGGGCAAAGATCCGTTTTTGATAGGAGCGACCAGGAAGCCTGGCAAACGTTGTTACCGAGGAAATCATTTTACGGATTTTTTAGGAAAAGGAAGAACGATCACTGGACAATAC
>NW_020439986.1:6313-9057 GCF_000699045.2 Agrilus planipennis
TCTCCTATCTTTATATTCGCTCTTTCCCTACTTTTTCTTCCCTTGCATACCAGTATTTTAGTTTTACTTTTATTTATTTTCATACAGTCCTGATCTGTCAGTACCGCTTCCATTTTATTTAAAGCTATGTCTAGGTCCTCCTTGCTAGATGCTAATACTGCTATATCATCTGCAAATCTAAGCATACTAATCTTTTTCCCTTGCCCATCTATCCCTACAGTTGTACTGTCTTTAATGATGTTGATGACAACAGGTTTAATAGTAGACAGCTTTATTTTATAAAAAATATCGAACACTGAGTTAAGTTTGGTGATTTAGTGTTATCCGATTAAAGCATTTATCCAGGCAGGAATATGCAATTATTCTGAAAAGGTCTTCTAAGTTTTATTATTATGTTAAATATGAATATTGAATTCGAACTGGTACAATCAATACAAAAAAATAATTATTCAAAGCATAGTGTTTATTATTCTAATGCTGTCCCTATTTCCCTTGGTCATGGCATCACGCGTGAACGCCTGGACCAATTTCGCTAAATTATTTTTGGTTGTATTTGTTCTTATGAAAGAAAAACTTAAGAAAGTTGCGTGGTACATTAGATAAATAAATCCCGAAAATTCATGTTTTTTACATGACCAGTTGTATGCCGCCTGTTCCCGTATCGGCATGCCAACAAAATTAGTTTTTTTATTAACTATACCAATTCGCATTCAATAATCGTAATTAAGACAGGACGTCTGTCGAGTCAGCCAGTATATCAACCTTGTTGGAGCATACGTAATCCTAAAATGTAGGATCGTACTACAGATGGCGTTTACTGCGCCAATTGTGGTATTTTCAAAACGCACTGTTAAGACAGCAGGTAAAAGTTGGTCTGTGTTCTGTCGGAGCTGTCTGCGACGCGCTGATGAGATCCAAAAAGATCGAAATCGCGATCCGCGTCTGGCAGTNCTGAAAATATCAACGAGATGTTTATTTATATTTGAAGACATATTAAAGGTTTTAACGCTTGTTTTCGACTCGCACTACTATTCATGATTGAACAAAACTTTTGGCAGGTACTGTATGAAAAAGTATGTTTAATGAACGAGAGTCGAGAGTATAATGAGCTTTCTTCTCCCTACCTACGATTTTGCCAGCGCGCATCCAAGACATTGGAAGGGGCGCATCGCTAGAGAAAGTAAACGAAGTATACAAGTCGACACAAATAGGAAGAAGTGTGAATTGCTTCCGCCTATAGATGCGCAGTAAACTGAATGCTCGTGGATGGGGGGAAGCCACTTTTGTTACACCGTTTGGCGAGATAACATTCGGGACCACCACAATTACTCCTTTTGGTTCTTGTTATTTGTGTATTTTTAACGCTTTTGCTACTGTTATTAGTTTTACCGTTTTTGTTGTTGTTGTTACGATTTGCTTTCTTCAATCCACATGTGTTTATGTTTTGTTTCACTTATTGTACTCAATTATTTCAAAACAGTCGACAATTTGGTAAGCAATTCATGTGGATCCTTTCTCCATGTTTACAGCAGACATGCGAAGAATCTTCCTTATTCTGCCATCCTTCTTCCTCCGAATACTTTCTTTGTTTTTTTCGACGCATAAACGTCACTAACTAAAGCCCCTTCCTATTATTGTCAAGCTGTACATGATGATGCACTAGGTTAAAAAGAATTGGTGGGATCGCGGTCATCCACTTCATTAAAAGTTACACTTCCTTGATTAGTATAACGATACAGAAAATGACCTTTTCACGCTTTACACAAAATTTTACATATCGATTTTCAATAAATTCAGACTCATACCACCATGGGTCTTTACGAAATTTCGCCCAGCCGCTCATTTATTTGCGATGGAGAAAAGGAATTTCAATCAAAAACGTTCCTTTATACATATAAACAAATATTGGTAAGCAGTATGAAGAAAATGTTTACACGTATATAAAATTAGAATTTGAAATCAATTGAGTATAAAGCAGCCAGATTTTCAATTTATTTACGATCACAGCTTCCGTAAAGTATCTAATTTATATTGCGAAGCTTATGGCGATACTGATAGCAGTAACCATTCACGATATCAAGCTCAGCAATCAATAAAAGACGCGAGCCAGTTTGGGGAAAATATAACAGCTTGATTAAAGTAGTATTGATAATGGCTGCAAATATTGACACGCGACAGATAATCAATATGCAAATTGGTATTTTTAGATGTCCCACTAATTAATAGCTTCGATATTAATTTACAAGGGATCGATGCTTTTATTAGGAAGATACACCTACCTAAACGTGCATTACCTACGGGAACGTGGTGAGTCACGCTATTTATCTTGAGTATTTTTGAGAATACTGGAGAAAAATAAAAGTAAATACATGAAAAATTAAAACACATTTTGGCTCATTGCGTCTTTTTTCCAAAAATTGGTTGTCACCAAAACATTTTTACTATGTTAAATTTGGTTAGGTTAGATTAGGGTTGGGTTAAGGTGCGCTTTTTTAATATTAAAAACTTGAAAATTTTGAAAACACCCTTCTAGTGTTGTACAAGGTTCTTTCTACCCCCTTCACTCGTTGCCACCCCTCCGACCAACGACAATCCCATTATCTAGATTAAAGTTTCCCAACCTTTTCTGAAACACACCTCCTTCAGAAGAAAAAAAGCCAACGTTCCTAGTCCATAATTTTAAATCAAATATTAAAATAATTTTAAATATATTACATAAACCTAGAAAACCGTTTAATTATTAT
>NW_020439986.1:16676-28006 GCF_000699045.2 Agrilus planipennis
TCCACTCAACAATCATTCTTCACCTTCTCCTTCGCCCTCTCCAGAATCCATACCAATTTCTTCAAAATCCTTTTCCAGTGCTGCCATATCTTCACGTGCTTCAGAAAATTCACCTTCCTCCATTCCTTCACCTACATACCAATGAACGAAAGCTCGCTTCGAGTACATCAGGTCAAATTTATGATCCAAGCGAGCCCAGGCTTCTGCGATGGCGGTTGTATTGGCAATCATGCAAACAGCACGCTGTACTTTAGCTAAATCGCCTCCAGGAACAACTGTAGGCGGTTGGTAATTAATACCAACTTTGAATCCTGTCGGACACCAGTCTACGAATTGAATTGTACGTTTCGTTTTAATTGTTCCAATTGCTGCATTCACATCCTTCGGAACAACATCTCCCCTATACAGCAAACAGCAGGCCATGTATTTTCCATGACGTGGATCGCATTTAACCATTTGATTTGCTGGTTCAAAGCAGGCGTTCGTAATTTCAGGTACTGAAAGTTGCTCATGGTACGCCTTCTCCGCTGAAATGACCGGAGCGTAGGTCATAAGGGGAAAATGAATCCGGGGATAAGGTACTAAATTCGTTTGAAAACCCGTTAAGTCTACGTTTACTGCGCCATCAAAACGTAATGACGCCGTCAGTGAAGAAACCATTTGACCTAACAGTCTATTTAAATTTGTGTACGTAGGTCTTTCAATGTCCAAGTTTCTTCTGCAAATATCGTAAATTGCTTCGTTATCTACCATGAAAGCAGCATCAGAATGCTCCAACGTTGTGTGTGTTACCAGAATTGAGTTGTATGGTTCAACAACAGCTGTTGAAATTTGTGGAGCTGGGTAAATTGCGAATTCCAATTTAGACTTTTTTCCGTAATCAACGGATAGCCGTTCCATTAGAAGGGATGTAAATCCTGAACCTGTACCACCGCCGAATGAATGGAAGATGAGAAATCCCTGAAGACCAGTGCATTGATCCGCCAATTTTCGAATGCGGTCTAATACTAGATCGACTATTTCTTTCCCTATTGTATAATGACCTCTCGCATAATTGTTGGCTGCGTCCTCCTTTCCACTGATAAGTTGTTCTGGATGGAACAATTGACGGTATGTTCCAGTTCGTACTTCGTCGACTACAGTGGGTTCTAAGTCCATGAACACTGCCCTGGGGACATGTTTACCAGCCCCTGTTTCATTGAAGAATGTGTTACAACTGTCGTCACCTCCTCCAACGGTTTTGTCTGAAGGCATTTGTCCATCAGGTTGGATACCGTGTTCCAAGCAATAAAGTTCCCAACAGGCGTTCCCTATTTGAACACCAGCTTGGCCACAATTGATCGAGATGCATTCACGCTAAAATTAATTAAGTAATTGTATCTTTTACAGATTTAATGAATGAATTTTTAACTCTTACCATTGTATGAGATTATGTTAAACCAACGAAGTAGAAATGAAATATAAATGATGAAATACAAAGTTTGTAAAACGAATCGTCTTCTTTATAATAAATAATATGTAAATTATCTTAGCAACACATTTCAATTGTTTATATAGTGTTCTTGAGTCAAATAAAATATTGAAATGCGAAATATGTAGTCGATGAATATGTTTATTTACATATAAGATTTGAAATTCTTCCATGTTGACTCTCAAATAACATTCGACCGTCCTTTTTGATCCCCCGTACAAATATATCATATTTATAATTAAATTACTTGCTGAATAGCATTCCTCTCAATAGCAATACGATATAAAATAAAACGGTTAGTTGACTACATCTCCTACATGTTAATAAGTCACGAATGGCTAAAAGTTACAAGATTGCTTCGTTTAGATTTCTACTAAAAATCAAACATCAAAATGAATAAAAGTTCTTTCTAAAAATCACCAACTACGAACAAGTAACTTCGTTCACACATTCTTTATATATAAATTAATTAGTTGCTAATTAAAAAATTAAAAGGAATACTCACCCCTAATTACCACCTTATTTGTGGTGAGTATTCCTTTTAATTTTTTAATTAATATTTACCACAGTCTCCTTCTATTTTTAATTAGTTGCTACTCAAAAAGTTGCTTGTTGCTTGTTTGCTAGTCTGAATTGATCTTATGATATTGATAATTTAAAAGTGTTTTTGTGTCTTAAAACTAAAGACACCTCGGTCACTACCCCCAAATTTCCCTCGGTCAACACCTACCCAAACAGTTAGTATGCAACTACAGGTATTCACTACACAATAGTCGTACCGATTATTTAAGGAAAAACCTACTTGTTTAATGTCATGATGTAGCTGTGTCACTGCGAAGGGATTTAAGTTGGTATCCTTCTTGGTATCAAGGGATTAATACCGCAGGTAGCAACGAAAAAGTCTTAACAACTATCCATATATCCATATTTTTAAATGGACCTTGTTGGAGCATATGTAATCCTCAAATGTAGCATCGTACTACAGATGGCGCTCACCACGCCATTTGTGGTATTTTCNATATACAAATGATTATTGATTATTACTATTTTAACGTATTTCTAGCTATTGTTAAGAACATAATTAATCAGGCAAAGTGGAACTTTTCTGTCATAAAGAATTAATTTGAAATAGGCTCCTCATTATTCCACACTTAGACTTAGAAAGTCGTTAATTAATCATAAACAGATATTGGCACCAATTAATCATCTAAATCGCTAATTGTTACCGAATTAAATGCTTTGTAACAGAATTTGACATTTATTAATTAATTTTCTATTTAGAACTCCGTAAGGGCGGTGCAACTAATTTAGTCTGTATTATCAGCGATTTCACGCTAAAAATTAATTCGTTCGCTTATGAATAGAATACCTATTTATACTGTAGACTGCAAATTAGATTATTAATTAGCAGGTGTATGTGTGTGCAAATGATTTTGTATTTAACAGGTCGGCTTGCTTGTGGAAAACGGATCTAAAGGCTATTTATCAACTTTTCTCGACACATCTCATGGTTACAGGTGCCAACAAATATAACAACTTGAGCTTGCTAAGGAAAACTTTATGTATGTACCTATCTCACCGCTCTGTTTCTTATTCACATCAATCACAAGCAGAAAAACATACCTGAAACAAGACAATCGTGTGAAGTACAACAACAACAACAACAACGCATTAGTGAAGAATAAATAGCATTCAACGGTAAAAATAATCCTTCATTAATAATGAAAAGTCACTAATTTACGACAATTCGATTATATACTCCATTTTGAAGTGAAACTTCTTTAACCCCATTGATAATAATTTTTCTCGGCTCCGAAGATAAACATCCATTCATTTTTAGTGGGGCAGAAATCTGGGGATGGGAAAAGAGAAAAGAAATCGAAAGTATTCAGGACAGATATATATATTAAATGGACACTAAAGCTAGATAAGAGTACTCCGAGATCCCTTCTTCAGGAAGAAACTAAATATGAAATACTGACCATAAAATATTCAAAAAGAGCCTTAAAGTGCGAAGAAAAAATATTAAATTCCGAAGGCAACGCAATACTAAAACAATGTGTAAAAGTTAAGGACAATATTTCGGTCTTGCAAAAGGAAGAAAAGAAAACCACAATGGAAGCTGGAAAATGAGAGAAATGTATGGAAGGAACTAGAAAACTTAACTAAAGATACATATTGATAAACAAAGAAGGAGAGAGAAAATGAGAAACCTGAAATTCGCTCAAGAGTACAAGATATTATGGAAAGAAGGAGAAAAAATACCTCCTTATTTGAAAGATGAAGGAGTAAAGGGAAAAAACGAGCTACAATTAACTGCAAGATTTAGATTGGGAAGTGAAAATAGAGCGTCAAGGTATTGGGAAGAAAAAGAAAAGAAATTAGTAGATTATGTGAAAAGGAGCCAGAGACGCTTGAACACATTTTTGAGCGTTGTAGGGAAACAGGCAATTCTAAAAAAAATTGGAAGGTATGGACAACCTGAAAAGGATGAGAGAAATCATGTGGAAAAGGAAAATAGCAGGACAAGAAAAATAATAAAATTGTACTTTGTGTATATATAAAACATACTGTGTTAACAAAGCTCATATAAAGGCTTTGATAAGCAAAAAGATGAGAAAAAAACTAGAAACATAAAATTCGCACAGGAATATTAGAAAATATGGACAGAAAANGGGTTCAAGAGGGTTACGCTGAACGAAAAGGATTCGTTACGGGTAGTTATATACAAATGTATTATTATTCGGGGTTAAAGATATTTTGGAAACATAAAGAGCTTTATTTGAAGCACGTGCAGACAGGGAATAAAAAAAGAATTTCTACCTATGTGTCCTATCGTCGAAGCAACATAAGTTGATGCAAATTATGAACAACATAAAGAACGAAAAACGCAAAACAAAAATAAGAAATTGTTAACTAAATTAATTTTACCCGCTTTGTGGAAATAGCAGTGGGGCATAATACAAAATTCTCAATTTGTCCTTAATTCATCAAATATATTTTTTGGCTACGTCTACTTCTTTCAAGGTTCTCTTGTAACTATTCTGTTAACTGAGCATGTAAATAAAAATTAATATATGTAAATTTTGAATGTTGCAAACAAATAAAACAGGGTAAACCAACTATTATGGACTGCTTCAAACTTCGCTCGCATGAGCCACAGCCATAAATTTAATACCTACGCCAAAGGATTCCAGAAAAGTTCGTGGATTGCAAGCTTAGCCAGTCCAATTTCTAACTAAATTACATTTTGAAACTGTAATTTCGTGGATAAAATAAATTCATCTTCTCTACAAATACTTCGCAGTTAGTAAGGTGAATACAACTGCGACGCATTATACCTGTATATAGAATATGCAAGCAAGAAAATTCTTCATTAAAATTATGAACAGACAAAAATCTAATACTTGTTACTAATATGATTTGCATTATGTACTATCAAAATATCAATACTCTGAAAACGAATCGAAACGAGAACGAATATTGCTGAATTGTTCTTCCTCAAAAATCCAATGCAGCTATTTCTAATTCAGAAAAAAGCGAGAAAATTCGATTTTGGGAATGTATATATTCAACAATTACACAGACAACATGGTGTTCTATCTTATTAAGTAAATACCTACAGTATGTAACGGTAACGTCATCAATATACCGTAATCAGACTAATCAGGCTTCTTCTCCCTCGCATTCACTCTTCTCCTCCCTCACCTTCTCCTTCTCCAGAATCCATTCCCACCTCTTCGAAATCCTTTTCCAAAGCTGCTATGTCTTCTCTAGCTTCCGAAAATTCACCTTCTTCCATACCTTCACCAACATACCAATGAACGAAAGCTCTTTTGGCATACATTAAATCAAATTTGTGGTTCAAACGAGCCCAAGCCTCAGCAATTGCTGTGGTATTCGCAAGCATACAAACAGCACGCTGAACTTTTGCCAAATCGCCACCAGGAACAACTGTAGGGGGCTGATAGTTTATTCCCACTTTAAATCCTGTGGGACACCAATCCACAAACTGAATTGTTCTTTTTGTTTTAATCGTTCCAATTGACGCACTCACGTCTTTTGGAACCACATCACCTCGGTATAGTAGACAACAAGCCATATATTTTCCATGACGTGGATCACATTTAACCATTTGGTTTGCCGGTTCGAAACAAGCATTTGTTATTTCCGGTACGGATAGCTGCTCGTGGTATGCCTTTTCGGCTGAAATTACAGGAGCATAGGTAATTAGTGGAAAATGGATGCGAGGGTAAGGAACGAGATTCGTTTGGAATCCCAATAAATCCACATTGAGTGCTCCATCAAAACGAAGTGAAGCTGNTTCTGTAGGGAATACTGTTTGGACTAGAAATTATTGGGTCTCATTTAAAATTACTTCTCAGGGATTTTTCAAATGAGAAATTTTCCTTAGAATCATAATAGTAGCTAGGTTACAATTTCCTGGTTAGTGAACTGCATATTCAAAAATACACTAATAATAAGTAATCAGATAATAGGTGCTGTTTTTTTCAGAAAAATGATGATTTAGAATACTTTTCCTTATATATACTTATAAAAAAAAGTAAATATAAAACTTTCAACCCTAAAAAAGTACATCCGTACTAGGTTTGGCCGCACCTCCAAGAGTGCTGCCCCAGGAAATCTCCCGGTCGCCCGGGTTGCTCAGGCTGCCCTGTCTGATTGAAACTATTTCTATAAATTTACTTTATGCGTTAGTGTACGCACAGGTTAATTAGGACAACATATAATTAATGGTCTTCTCTGCTGTGCCATGATGCTGAACAACATCGCATATTCAGCGCAATGTAATCATCTAAATATACATATATTACAGGCTATTGGTAAGTATACAACAATTGGTAGCCTGGAGAGAACTGATAATTCTAATCAAATTGCTGATTCAATGCCTTCACGTATTTATCCAATATTTCCTTCTATCTAAATATGAAGACTGGAAAAATTTTGGCGGTTGTTGTAGAACAAACAAAATAGCTCAAACCCGAACGCCAAAACACGACACTGTAGATGTCCGAAGCACTTTTCGATAACAAGGTTATCTTCTTCAAGGACTGAAATGACTGCAGTTCGTAACAGGGTAAAACAACTGTTATGGACTGCTTTAAACTTCACTCGCATGAGCCATAGCCTCAAATTTAATACCTACGTTAAAGAATTCCAGAAAAGTTCGTAGATTGCAAGCTTAGCCAGTCCAATTTCTAACTAAATTACATTTTGAAACTGTAATTTCGTGGATAAAATAAATTCATCTTCTCTACAAATACTTCGCAGTAAGGTTATTACAACTGTGGCGTATTGTACCAATATAAAACATGCAAGCAAGAAGATTCTCCATGAACATTATGAGCAGACAAAAACTAATACTTGTGACTAATACGAACAAAACTTTGTAAAAATATTGACATATTTCCTTACGTAACATAACAGCCCAATTTTCGAAAGTGTCAAATGATAGTCAAAAGTAACTCAAGTATTAAGCAACCAACTAACTAATTTGATAAAATTCACATAGGACACATTTGCATTAAGTACTATGCAAATATCAATACCCTGAAAACGAATCAAAATGAGAACGATTATTGCTAAATTGCTCCTCCTCAAAAATCCAATGCAGCTATTTCTAATTCAGAAAAAAGGGAGAAAATTCGATTTTGGGAATGTATATTTTCAACAATTACACAGACAGCATGGTGTTCTATCTTATTAAGTAAATACCTACAGTACGTAACGGTAACGTCATCAATATACCGTAATCAGACTAATCAGGCTTCCCCTTCCTCGCATTCACTCTTCTCCTCCTTCACCTTCTCCTTCTCCTGAATCCATTCCAACCTCTTCAAAATCCTTTTCCAAAGCTGCTATGTCTTCTCGTGCTTCCGAAAATTCACCTTCTTCCATACCTTCACCAACATACCAATGAACGAAAGCTCTTTTGGCATACATCAAATCAAACTTATGGTTTAGACGAGCCCAAGCCTCGGCTATTGCTGTCGTGTTCGATAACATACAAACGGCGCGTTGAACCTTTGCTAAATCGCCACCAGGAACTACAGTAGGAGGTTGATAATTTATTCCAACTTTAAATCCTGTCGGACACCAATCCACAAACTGAATTGTTCTCTTTGTTTTAATTGTTCCAATTGACGAACTCACATCTTTTGGAACCACGTCTCCTCTATAAATTAAACAGCAAGCCATGTATTTTCCATGACGTGGATCACATTTAACCATTTGGTTTGCCGGTTCGAAACAAGCATTTGTTATTTCCGGTACAGAAAGTTGCTCGTGGTAGGCTTTTTCAGCTGAAATAATAGGGGCGTATGTTATGAGTGGAAAGTGAATACGAGGGTAAGGAACGAGATTCGTTTGGAATCCCAATAAATCCACATTGAGTGCTCCATNTTGACGAAATTAAAATTGGCCAATTATTTGAAATGCCACGGCACATGCAAAAGAGAAGACAAAATTTTAAATATAATGCAAATTTTCAAACATCAATCTTCAGTGTTAGTCAAAAACCAACCTAGGTAGATTATAAAGCATGTTCTATATCATTAACTCTTTGTAATAGTAACAAATGTATAAACATGCATGTACTTATTTCGATAGAAATAAATGCCGAGAAAATGAGTTAACTACAAGTACTTAATAGATCTGCATATTTATTTAGTTACCCAGAACGTCGAAGTACATTTGATCTTATCTAATATCTATTGTTATTACATAGAATGGAATATAATATAATGGTAGCTTTCACTCTTCTCCTCCTTCACCTTCTCCTTCTCCAGAATCCATTCCGACCTCTTCGAAATCTTTCTCCAACGCTGCTATGTCTTCTCTAGCTTCCGAAAACTCGCCTTCTTCCATACCTTCACCAACATACCAATGAACGAAAGCTCTTTTGGCATACATTAAATCAAATTTGTGGTTTAGACGAGCCCAAGCTTCAGCAATTGCTGTGGTATTCGCAAGCATACAAACAGCACGCTGAACTTTTGCCAAATCGCCACCAGGAACAACTGTGGGGGGCTGATAATTTATTCCCACTTTAAATCCTGTGGGACACCAATCCACAAACTGAATTGTTCTCTTTGTTTTAATCGTTCCAATTGACGCATTCACGTCTTTTGGAACTACATCACCTCGGTACAGTAGACAACAGGCCATATATTTTCCATGACGTGGATCGCATTTAACCATTTGGTTCGCCGGTTCGAAACAAGCATTTGTTATTTCTGGTACGGATAGCTGCTCGTGGTATGCCTTTTCGGCTGAAATGACAGGAGCATAGGTAATTAGTGGAAAATGGATGCGAGGGTAAGGAACGAGATTCGTTTGGAATCCCAATAAATCCACATTGAGTGCTCCATCAAAACGAAGTGAAGCTGTTATTGAAGACACTATTTGACCGAGTAATCTGTTTAAATTTGTGTACGTTGGTCGTTCTATGTCTAAATTTCTTCGACAAATATCGTACAGTGCTTCGTTGTCAACCATAAAAGCCGCATCTGAGTGTTCCAATGTTGTGTGTGTAACTAAAATTGAGTTGTAAGGTTCCACAACAGCGGTAGAAATTTGTGGGGCTGGATAGATTGCAAATTCTAGTTTAGATTTCTTTCCGTAATCAACAGATAATCTCTCCATCAGGAGTGACGTAAATCCTGAACCAGTGCCACCTCCAAATGAATGAAATATAAGAAATCCTTGAAGTCCAGTACACTGGTCTGCTAACTTTCTAAGGCGATCTAGAACAAGATCAACTATTTCCTTTCCAATTAATAAGGAATACGAATGCGAATAGATTCAGTATGGCCTTCCCGCTACTTTATAGAAATTTCCAAAGTTCAACATCATAACTTCCGATTAGTTCTCCGCAACCTCTGTAATAAACTTGTGCATTATGATGTTATCATAACTTTCCTACAGTTGGGGAGACACCAGCACGCCAACAAAGTATGCTTAAGTACTTACCATTAATACATTTTCTTATTCAACTAACTCTGTTTGTTATTAGGGATATTCGAAGGAAATAAACTTATACTTGGTTGAATAATTATCTAAATTTTGACCCTATAACATTTTCGATTCATTTACGAATGAATTGAATCCCGCATTGTAATATAGATGGCGTTTACCGCGCCGTTTGCAAGATTCCACAAAACGCTGTGGCAAGGCAGCAATGAGAGTTGATCTGTGTTCTGTGGTAGCTGTTTGCAGCGTACTCATAAGATCCAACAAGATCGAAATCGCGATCCGCATCTGACAGTATCGACAGAATATTGACTTTTTTTTTGGAAATGTGTGTGGAAAGATGTGACATGCAGTTGCTATCGTACTTTGTATGGGAAATATTTAATTTGTCATTAGATTTATTTGAAATTTAGGCTTAACTCAGCTTATGAAGGGTTCAAGAGGGTTACGCTGAACGAAGAGGATTCGTTACGGGTAGTTATATACAAATGTATTATTATTCGGGGTTAAAGATATTTTGGAAACATAAAGAGCTTTATTTGAAGCACGTGCAGACAGGGAATAAAAAAAGAATTTCTACCTATGTGTCCTATCGTCGAAGTAACATAAGTTGATGCAAATTATGAACAACATAAAGAACGAAAAACGCAAAACAAAAATAAGAAATTGTTAACTAAATTAATTTTACCCGCTTTGTGGAAATAGCAGTGGGGCATAATACAAAATTCTCAATTTGTCCTTAANCATAATTTTGAACATATTGTATTGCAGTTTTAATACATATGTGATAAAAAACATCATCATACTGTAATTGATTATCATTTTAAGTCCGTAATTTAATAGCATGTTAAATACAATGAACTAACCAAGAAAACTAATTATTACCTACTATAACCTAGCTTAACCAAACTATTGGTAAGTGCTAATAACACCGAAGAACTTTTTTTTTGAAATTACTCCTACATAGTATAACTAAACATTAGCTGGTTACTCTAAGGTTATAGGCAGTGTAGAACAATCCAAAGAAATATTTTTTATTATTAAATCACTGTATTTAAGATCTCTTAGACTTGGAGGTATATATGTTTACGAACTTTGTGCAGGAGAAAAACAAGAAACCTTCAGAATGGTATATTAATCTCGTCTATTTCTAATTGAATGTATTTTCTTGAAAAAAAAGGATTAAAAATCCGAAAGAGATTGCTAAAGGTGTACATGAACGGTGGCCATGGCAGGAAAGGTTAGACACGTTCGAAATTTGAATGGTGAGGATACCGTGGATGAAGAAGGTTAGAAATGAGGAAGTATTAAATAGTTAATGCTGTGGGCTGTTTTAGTTTTAGGGAAATACGAAGATTAGCTAAGGATAGGAAAGAGTGGAGGTGCATGTCCAACCAGTCTTAGGACTGACGATGTTACGATGATGAGGAGAATAAAAAGCTCTATGGAAGTCAATAAGAAACAGGTGAGATAGGTTAGTAGGACACCTTCTCAAGCATGAAGGACTAGTTGGAGATTTATTAGAAGCAGATACAAGAGCTAAGAGGCGTAAAAGAAGACCTAGATTAGATTACTGTTCAAAAATAGTTAAATATGTGAAATGTTCTAAATTAGCTCAGAATAGGAAGGAGTGGGGGTGCGTGCCCAACCCAGTCTTCGAACTGACGACCTTTCGATGATGATGATATATTCTGTTGCTGTTGTGCTTTTGTCATTTTTTTAAACTTTTATACATATGTATAGTTCTCACAAGGATTGACATTTTTTTTAATTATTCTTAATACGAAATTTAATTTTTAATTTTCAATTCCACTACAAACTATCTCAAGTTAATGAGGGAAAAATTTGTTGCTGTTGTCACGCCCTT
>NW_020439987.1:0-4995 GCF_000699045.2 Agrilus planipennis
AAGGTTACAACGTCGAACAGCTTCGAAGTTCTACATTGCGAGTCAACGGACCAACCCAGAATCCCACCAGTGATCATACACTATAACGAGGACTGGAACGAAATACGTAAGAAGCTGCAACAAAACAACATAAAGTTCGACCACGCCACGAGCACAAAAAATGGAGTTAGGATACAACCTTGCACCGAAGACGACCACAGCAGGCTGACAGCTTTATTGGAAAAAATTGACTGCTACTACTTCACCTATACAAGCGACCGGAAACGACCAATCAAATACGTCATGAAGGGTATTCCCACCTCGCTGTCATGCGACGACGTCTCCAACGACCTTGAGGGAAAAGGGATAAGCGACACAACCGTGTATAGGATGAAGAGCCGGTCCAAGGCGATTCCCCTGGTCCTAATTATCGCGCCCAAAGAAATGGAGGACAAAGTCAAGGGCATAAAGACATGTTGCCATCTACGTGTCTCAATTGAGATGTACCGCCATCTACGACGACCCACGCAATGCCATCGCTGCCAGCGCATTGGACATGTCCAAAAGAACTGCAGGATGGCACCACGATGCGTAAAATGTGCAGACCTTCACCATTCTTCCCAGTGCACGAAGCCAAGGGAGGAACCAGCAAAGTGCCGCAACTGCGAAGGGCCACACCCCGCTAGCTACAGGGGTTGCAAAGCCTTCACGACGAAGACAAAGACACCAAAGACACAAAAACCCATNCCATATACGAACTAACTTTAGCTGCCATTCAGAGACTTATTTTTATTGTCAAATTCTCTGAAAAAGGTTTCATTCATCTGGAACGTTTCTCGAAGTGCACGTTCCCCAGCAAATAAATCTTCATGTCTTTCAGAATTGACTCCAAATCTGGCTTTGGAACACAAACTCAGTGCAGCCATGAATTGTTCGTATTGGGGATTCGGAGATCGAGCTTACATACTTCTGATCCGAGCATATTCGTGATTATCACCAGCATACAGAGCCAATCGTTTGACGACTTTTGACTTCCCATCCGGGGCACGTATAATCCGGTAGAACACATCATTTATTCGCTTGACGATTTTACATGAACCTTCCTATGCTGTTATAGTTATGGTGATAGACTCCTTTTTGTCATCGATTGTATAGTCACACCAAGCCTGCTTCTAGGAAACATCCATTAGCGGCCTTCATGTCGTAGAAGTGTTCCACATGACCGCTAGTTATTGGCATGTGGGGACGTATTTCTTTGTAGATGCCATCAAACGTTTTTTTTAAGGTAATTGTATCTAGCAACATCCTTACCAGGTTTATAACCAAATTTGTAGTCGTAGTTTCCGACCAAACAATACTTCTGCTGGTGTCTAATAAGTAGTTTCGTAGAACGGCAATGGATATGCCCTAAAAAACAATGGCAGATAACGATCACACTCTCATATGTTTGGAGACCATCTTGGACATGCATTTTTTAATGGTTCTGGTTCATTCGGTTTACCATATCATCCGATTGAGGATGCAGAGGTGTTGTCCGCTACTATCTGGTTGGAAAAGGCGTACGTTTCCACCCATTTCATAAAGTAATTCATTGCCACTAAGATATACTTACTTCAATCATGAGTTTAAAAACGGTTATACGACTTCAATGGCAATTCTCTCAAATGCCCTGTGGTATTCTTGCAGTTGAACTAGTAAAATCGTAGAAGGAACTTGTTAATACTAAAATGTCCTCTTTAAGGACCGTTATGAAAGTACTGCAGGACTTCTTTCACCAAACATCGCGGTGTGTCTCAGTACCATTCTGGTTTTTTACCACCCACTTCAGGAGACCATCGTCTTCAACAATAGGATCCAATTGGGTCCATAACTGTTTCACTTCGTAAGCACTTCTTGTCAAGTCGGTTATCTTTTTCAGTCAGTTATCTGTGAAGTCCAAGGAAGCTTAGGACTTATATACATTTAGCTCAATTTCAAATTGCCGTCTCAAAGCCTTCGGAAAATTTATTCCAAATTCTTCATGTAGTCAGCGAAGTCTACTCCTATCACAATGATGCTGTCGAGGTACACCAAGCAAGTCTTCCCAGTTAAACCACCACAAGATTTTCTCCATGAGCCGTTCAAATGTAACTGGCATGTTGCATAAACTGAACGACATCACTTCAATTTACCTCAATTCTGTTCCATTTGAGAATGCCGTGTTCTCTTTGGCTTCAGTATTCAAATTCATTTATCAGTATTCACTTATAAGGCTTAACATTGAGAATATGTTAGAATATGACCAAGGTATCGTCAATCCGAGACAACGAGCAGCTATCTTTTTCCAAATCCATACTTCTTTTTTACTAAAACGGCCGGCGACGTCCATGGGCTAGTCGCTGGTTCTATTCTCCCGGTCCCTTCACTTCTCTCATTAACTCTTTCATCTGTGTATCCATTTCTTTTCAACATTATTTTTTGTTTTAACCAATTTTTCCGGTAATTATTGTCGTGACACCTTTCCCACTATTGACTAATTAATTTTTAATTCATTACTATAACTCGAATTCATATTAACACTTCCGATCTCGCGGCAACTATTTATAGCGCCGGACTTTTTCCAGAAAGATCCAGAATGTGACATCTACAAAATCTTCTATTATTGTGTATGCCTACACAGAACATTATTCTTGCAATTGTGTGGGATATTTTTTTAATTTTTCTTCAAATCTCTCTAATTTTTCTTACAAGCCCTAAAAAATTTGCATTTAGCATACCACGAAATTTTCTTTTAATACTCTGAAATTTTATTCTACCAAGCTAAGACAACAACGAATGGTTACTCATGCTCATGACGTTTGGTGCCTACCGAAATAGTACAGCCAAAGTATTTAACATTTCTATTAATGGAATGCAAATAAATAGAACCATAAACACCAAATACCGAAGTATAATAATTGATTGTCATATGAGAGAGGATAATCATATTCATTACATTATAAGAAAACTAGATATCTGCTCTTCATATTTACATAACTAATCAAGATTATGAATATTAGACAAGTTTTGACAGTTTATGATGATCTATTTCACAGCATTTAACTATTGCATCATAGCGTGGGGGGACGAACATACCAAAGCACAATGAAAACCCTGAGCTCATTACAAAACAGAATAATTAGAATAAATTTCAAATCCAACACAGAAAACATCCCGAAACCAACACTAATTAAAGTTTTTCATCACTGAGTCCATGGTACAGCACAAGAAAACACTAAAATATAAATACAGAGAATCAACCAGTGTCACGAGACACAAAAGTCTACTTCATCCTAACATAAACAAATCTCTAAACCATAAGAACAATGAATATATTACTATTAAGTAGTGGAAGCTACCAAATGAACTTAAAGACTTAAACGTTACTACTTACTACTTAGTATACCTATTGTATGATTATGCTTTAATTAATAAGAATAACAGAAATGCAATTTGAAATAATTAATTGAAAATTCTTACTAAAGTATATTTATTTTACTATTACACACAAATGTGCAATCATTTTTGAATTAGTTTTAATGTAGTTTTTATATAGTCCTAATTTTGTTTATTTTATGCAACAAAATCGCTCAAAAGCCATTCAATTGCTGGTTCCACAGTAAGAACAAAAAACCGGATTAGAAAAAGTCGACTGAGTCAAGCAGCATTTGCTTCCATGTAGGTGACGCTTCAATGTTGATAAAGCAGAATCACAAATTTGTCACAACTCGAACTTAACACCAGTTCGTGTGACACACTGAGCCAAGAGAACGTGTCTTCAACTCAAATCGCCGGAAAAAGGCCAGTCTTGTTTAACACGAACGTGTCCGGTGATAAGGTGAACGTGACACTCAACAGCGCATCTTATATTTCGGACTTACGCACAAATCTCATATTGGTGCGCAAAATCACAAATCACCAGTTTCGACGTTATATTCGAAAAACATGGCGCCACAGTCGTCAATGCAGGTGGTGAAATCGAAGTGTGCGCGGTTCNAAATTTTATTACTGAAGTTTTAATTCAAGTTCATTTCAAATTCGAAACTCAATTTTGATAAGTTCCAATTCACTCTTAATTGTACATTTTAGTTCAGTATTAATTTTTAAATCTACCGTGTATGACTTCAATTTTATTTACTTTGTAAAAATTGTTTGAATTCTTTATGGTCCAGCAAAAGGACTGAATTTAGTGAAATTTACGGACCTTAAAAGAGTTGAAGATAAAAAATGGAATATTGGGGAAGAAACTAATGTAACCTAACCTAATCTACCATATTAATTTTTTTTGCAGTGATATTTGACTTTTTTTAGAAAAATCAAATACTGCTAAAACTACAGAGTTGGGGTTCCAGACAAAAGTAACTCCGTATTACTGATTAAATATCCATATACGAACTAACTTTAGCTGCCATTCAGAGACTTATTTTTATTGTCAAATTCTCTGAAAAAGGTTTCATTCATCTGGAACGTTTCTCGAAGTGCACGTTCCCCAGCAAATAAATCTTCATGTCTTTCAGAATTGACTCCAAATCTGGCTTTGGAACACAAACTCAGTGCAGCCATGAATTGTTCGTATTGGGGATTCGGAGATCGAGCTTACATACTTCTGATCCGAGCATATTCGTGATTATTCATCAATCTTCGACAAACTGGACCTGATGACATTCAAGACCGCCATTATCAACCTAGCAAACCAACTTAAAGGTGCCACAACACCAGGCGAAATCTTGCTACATCTATTGGGCAACGCCCATATTCTTCTGAACATCATCAACAACTAATATGTAGTACAACATATGGCTGAAGAGGGCCTCGCGGCCCTAGAACGGCCTGAGGGGGAGAGGTTTTAGTCGGTAGGCGTCCTTCGGGATGAATCCGACACTACCCAGTCGTGCGGACGGCTGGGTGTCTTTTGAAGATTTCCTCTCCTCCACGAAAACAAAAAAAAAAAAAAAAAAAAAAAAAAAAAAAAAAAAAAAAAAAAAAAAAAAAAAAAAA
>NW_020439987.1:5527-7188 GCF_000699045.2 Agrilus planipennis
TGAGGAGCTTGACGAATCAGTCTATAGAGATGGCATTAATAGACTGGAACACCGCTATGAGAAATGTATCAGCCTTGGAGGAGATTATGTTGAGAAATAAAAAAAAAAAATTTTTAAAAACCTTGTTTTTCTTGGTCAGGCCGGAAACTTATCAATCCACCCTCGTATATCAGACTTACGCACAAATCTCATATGGGTGAGCAAAATCACAAATCACCAGTTTCGACGTAATATTCGAAAAACGTGGCGCTACAGTCGACAATACATGAGGTGAAATCGAATTGTACGCGTATCGAGTCGAAAAGTTGTATTTCGTGCGCGAAGGTAACGAAAACGCCTACGCCGTGCAGCAAAAGAACAAGACAGTGTTGCTCGAAATATTGCACAGAAGCGTGGGACATGCAAACACACTCGACATAACTGACGCTGTGACAAACAAATTATTGGCCTACAACTCGATGATAAGACTAGCTAGCTGGAATGTGACACTTGCTTAAAAGGAAAGATGTGAAGAGCTCCATTTCTACGAGAATCGGAGAGAAAAACAAAACTGCTAGACACCATCCACACAGACGTTGTTGAGTGGTTCCAAATACATTGTTACGTACATTGACGATACCGCATGATAGTGCGAGATACGTTTTCTAAAATCCAAAACGGACGTATTTGACGCAACGGTGGAGTACATCGCACTCACTAATTGGTAAAGGCTTTCGCGGTCAGTAGGTAATTGCAGTCCGCATCCAGCATCGGAGATGGAAAGACCTCTGAAGAAGCTCGCCATCTGTGCTAGCGAAACTTTAGGAAGCAACTCTAACACACAACGGTCTTTAGACTCGAATCAGAATACCATCAATTTACATCACACTCATCCAAAATATGACCGGATAACGATTGAGAATACATCGGCGGAAATCTGGACAGGCTCCTAAAAAGCAAGAGAATCACACGCCGGCTCACAATACCATACAATCCGCAGCCTATATTGGACACCACCAGATGTTCAAGTCCGACCTACCAGTTACACTACGAACCGATATGATCAACACATTAAATCTGTGAAGCCTATTACCTTCCAACAGCTTACAAAGGAACACTCTCTACGAAATTATTTTGACATAAAATGAATTTTCCTTTGAAAAACACTAAATACTTTATGTTGTAGTTTTAATATATATTCATGCTTAAGATTTTGTGTCACAGTTTCTACTACAACTTGAAATAGTTGCTACGTATCCATATACAGTCTATTTCAATTTGTTAGAATTGTGACCTTGAAGAAATCTGTGCGAAGATAGAAAGAATACACACTAGGCGTGAGCAAGACATAAATAGTTGAAACAAGCTTGAACGAGCAGAGCTCTCGATGGGCGGTCTTAGGAGGTCGGCTAGAACTGTACAGTACTAGACGAAAATTTTAAGCAATTTCTTAAAACAAAAATGTGTAGAACGTTAAATTAATTCACTTGTTATTATTTTTGGCTAAATATGCTTTTAAATAAAGCATATTCTTAAATTTTAACGAGGCAGTTTAAATAATTTTGCAAATGGTATTGTACACTTTTGTCTAGTTCTCGCTCGATGATCGGTGGAGAAATGAGCTCCGCAGACAAATATGATTGAATTTGGAATTATGCTACGGCGCATCCTAATAAAGGGAA
>NW_020439987.1:7291-19119 GCF_000699045.2 Agrilus planipennis
AACATATATAGAAGAAGAATTCACCGAATTTTATATCCAGTCGTTCGATAAACAGAGTAATAACTGCAATAATTACGTCTTCTTCCTTTTTTTTTAATTAACATACAAATATACAGTGGATTTCATTTATTACGACCTTGGTTATAGCGACCAATTTGCTATAACGACATCAAACCTAAGTCCCTTGAATGTAAAGCATACTTTAGTACAAATTCATGTGACTATAGTGACTTCGGATGTAACACCGAGTTCGGATGTAGCAACTGTTTTTAATGAATCATTTGTAACAAATCCCTAATAATCCCATGCAGATATAGAGGCCCTATATTGGCTGCCAAAGACACAAAGACCTTTCTTATCATCTGTTTGCATCCACACAGATGGTCAGCAAGTGTAGTGACCTTTACCGTTTGTTCATAGATGTTAGCCGCTAAGCGTGTACGTTAGAATGGTTCAGTTACAAAGTGATATTCTGAATAGCAACTGTGTTCAGTAAACTTTTGAATAGTGAAAAGTATGACCCCCAGATGCAGATTTATACGTGTCTATTCACCTTTGCCTGTGATGTCTTGCGGATATAACGACGAAAATACAGTGGTCCCTTCGTTGTCGTTATAGCTGAAATCTACTGTACACACATATACATATTGATCACAAGATCACGATTATAATTTCGGTACACTGTACTGTAGGGAATCGCAGATTTGTAGATATAATTTATTCTTGATTAAATNTAAAAAATTAAAAGACTCACACTACCATTAGTTATGTTAGGTATGAGCAGTATTTTATATAAACCAATGTACTATAATAATAGTTGAGTACATTATGCTCACTTAAAAGGTCAGTTTATTAATTTAAAAATGGATAAAGTAAGGAAAAGAAAGGTCTTATTCCCAAAATGATTTTTTTAAACAGACTTAAAAAGAAAATATATATAAAGAACAATAGAGATCATAAGTGAGACAGCGCGTGCTTCGGTTAGAGCTCAACTATTACCATGTTTTCAAAAACACAACCAACTGTATTGTAGCTGTCGCAAAGGGCATACTAGTGAGGGTTTGCAAAAGAGAAAACTCCTGAAACACCGGATGACGGTAACTTTCTCATAATGCCACTCTAATGTTCCAGAAGAAACCTCTCAAAGTGAAAAAAAAACTAAAAGAACCTTTCGGGTATTTCATTCTCACTAGCTATTCATGGTGGGTGAGAAAGATGAGGCGGACGAAATGAAGACAGAAGAGAATGAAAGCAGCATTCGTCTAAGTGATCTAGGGAATCCACAGAAATAATTGGACCAGGACAGACTGACCCGGAATCGAACCAATGTCCTCTCGATATGAATACTAGGCAATTATTTAAACTTAAACCCTACTGATGCGCCGCCTTTTAGACCCAGTAAGGAGTATTTTTATAATTTGTGATTGAACCCGGGTTCTGCTCTCCATTTTCTTTATAGTGTTGCTGTAGTGCATAAGCACGAAATCAGCTGAGAGAAGATAATTGATGTTGGTACTTCAGTCAAAACTCTTATTTATCAGGCTAATCTGTGTCTGAACGTATGAACATTTCAGACTAGCCTGAGATGAGGTTGGCGTTAAGGTCGACTTCTAAATGGTATCGAAAATTAGCAATTGAACTGGTCGTAGGTTCCACATTCGTCAACGCATTTTTAGTTTCGCAGAACAAGATTTCCATCATTGAATTTGGAGAACAGCTTGCCGAAGAAACAAATAATCTGGATAATTTGTAAGAGAACTAGAAAAATCGATGTATGAGAACAAATAAAGAACAATTCGGTAGAAAAATTGCTCAAATTCAACAACCAGAAGAAGTGGTATTGTCCAGCTTACGACAAGAATTTTTGTGTTTCATTGATTTCTTTCTATTCATAACACAAACAAAATGTAAGATTAACACATCGCCTGAGTATTATTCTATTTTCATTTTCAAATTGTATTTAATTTTAAGAATAAATGATTATTTTACTATTTTGAAGTTTTGTCATAATTCATCATAAAAACTCTGTAAACATGTACAAATATTAATGAGCAGCTAATATTTATAAATTGTTCGCATAAACGGTGGATTTGAATGTCTAATTGTTTTAACATTGTGGTGAGGCGTCTAGAGTGTCATGCCTTCATATAGAATTTACGTACTGAAGCATTCATTGCAATGCTATATCCAGCGTGGTAAACACAAATCCAAGAATCTTAAAATCGTAATAAAAACTACTTCTCATAATACCTTTCTGTCCCAGAGAAAACTAATAGTAAAATAATAAAGAATCTCATTGCAATAGGAAACAGGACTTTTTAATTATTTTTACCTACTTTAATATTCAATAATCTACAGCAGTCGATTATCAAAACTTAGAGATCTATAAAGGTATCTATTTCTGTGTAATTAAAGTATTTCTCAGTTCATAAACCAAAATAAAAAAAAAAATGAATAACTGGCTAATAATTAATCAAAAGCAGTCTACCTTTTGCGTTTTGAGTTTATTCAAGTTATCAAAAAGTTTCTTGAGGTGGGGTTGAACTAATTCCGGTTTCTTTGAATTTCCCAATATTTCAAGCATATCGTCGTTTGAAATAAAGTAGAATCTTGGAAAGATATGCCTCTTCGTTTCTAGATATTGCTCTAATGCTCTCTGTATTAGTTCCAATTTATCGTTCATTTTGTTAAGTTTGTCCAAAAGGTATGGCGGGGGTTTATAATGTACTGCTTCAAGAATCGTTCGTGTTTCTGCTAAAACTATTGTGGTATCTGTCCATTCGCTTGTGATCATGTCAAATCTGTCAGCTTCAAGTGGCAGCTGCTTACGAATATCTTCCCCCGAGAAAATATTCTAGAATGTTAAAATAGTAATTGCATATTGTAATGTAAAGTCCCCCATTCGGATGTCCCTGACTTTAAATAAATAGAATACAGTAGTAATAATAAATGAAATGAAGCAGAAATAATTTAAATAGAAAATGGGGAAAAGCACGTAGGTGGAAAAAATATTTAGAAGACAAGGACACAGGACAAGAGTTAGGAAATGTACTAAAAAATGAATGTAGTGTGGAGATAAGAGAGCTAGGATGCCCCATAAAGACAGGAATAACTTAGGAATAAGGCGCCAGGTATAGATGGGATACAGAAGATCTTCAAATTTGCAGGGGAAATGGAAAATCCAGGAGAATAATAAACGGAACGTGGTTTAGCCACGGCAAAACACGAGGCGCGGATACATGCAACAAATTTAGAACAAGTACCTTAACTTCCCATACGTCAAAAATCTTTACAATCGTACAAAGAAGATGAAAAACACATATTTCGGTATCTGAAAAGCAAACAACTGCTGAAATGGTGGATAGGGGTTGCAACGTTTACATATTTTGTTTTTGGTCGGATTTGCTTGAAGTTTGGGCTAAATGCTCTTTGATAACAATTAAACAAACACGTATTTTAACCATTTTTTAAAAATCAACCTTTAAGTAGGGCTTCTACGTATGTATTTGAACAATGACAAAATTAAAACCCTATAGGGGTGATTAGGGGTTCCAAGGTTTTACGGAGAATAAAACGGTTTCGCCTCTTCAATGAAGCCGCGGGCAAAATGTAATATTGAATAACTTAAATGTATCATTCCTTTTTTAGCAAAAACCATACAATTAATTCATATAAATTTGGTATCATTATATGTATAAAGTGTTTCTCAAATGTGTAGCAAACATTGAAGGGTGTTAACTAAGTGTAACAGGAAATCGCATGGTAAGTAAAGGAGCATGATTAAGGGATAAAAAGAATTGTAAGAGAAATCAAGAAGTTACAATCTGAAGTCGGTCCTGGGCGTTAATTGGCAACACACCTATACAAAGAGTTGCAATGACAACTAAGCAGCTACATCGATGGAGATTGTAAATATAAACAGAATATTAGTATGCTACTACACATAAAAATGTTTTTAGACGCCCATTATGATAAAAATTAATTAAATAACAGCACTACTTACAGTACACCTCAACATGAGATTAATAACACGAAAGAAAAATAAGATTAACATTATCCTAAACATTAATAGCTCAATAAATATTTTTTGGATGGGTAATTGTGATTTTTATCAATTGTAAGACAAATTTTCACACCACCATTGAGATATTGCCAAAGTGTGTTACCTTTTTTTGTGGGTGGTTCACCAATAGCCCAATCCTTCCATTAGAAGAAATTATTTATACACAACACCGATAAGTACACGCATACATACATATACGTATGTGCACTCATCATTTGAAATTCGAACCCTGTGCTAGAAGGCATGCTTCAAGATGGCAACCAAAATTATCTCTGAGTCGCGCAAAAACGTCCGGCATTTAACGTATTTCGTTTGCTGCGATCATCACACGGTCGTGCAAATCATTGGCGTTCTGCACTGGAGTTTGAAACACACGCTGTTTCATACAACCCCAAACAAAGAAATCAAGGGTATTAAGATCCGGACTACGCGCCGGTAGAGATACAGGGCCCGTATGTCCAATTCAGTGTCTAGAAAATTGTTCATCTAAAAACGTCAGTGGGTGCACCATCACTCATTTAAACGCGCAGATAGAACAAACAGTTCAAATAGTGTATCTCCAAAAATTTCCGTACCACACATTTATTGAAAATCGTTGTGGAAATAGCGAGGATGCACGACATGGGGATTTGAGTCACATCAATAGTGAAAATTTAAAATTCCGTCCCTCATAAAACAGCATTCGTCTGTAAATTACACCAAGAGGAAGAAATTGAGGTCTACAGCATTTTTTTGTCCAAACCACTGACACAATTCCAATCGCGACTGGAATAAGAATGCAGCAACTGTTCCTTTAAAATTCGCCAAGAAGAACCATGCTATTTCTCGTATGCTACTTGGGGGTTGTCCTATACGAAATCGAGGATTTCGTTTACTAGAGCGGCGATATGTTTCGGGCGTCGACGTCCACGGCCTTCAGATTACCAGTTTCTCTTAATCAGGTTTGCCAATGACGAAATCTTCATTGGGGATATTGATGATGGTGCAATTCGACCGTTGCATTAAATTGTACTCGCATTACCCGTAAAGTAGTATCATGTCACAAAGTTCTACCGTACTGAACGCCATTCTAACAACTACTGCCAATTCGACTGACTACACGTGTAGCGTGCGTAACGCTAACAAACAAAGATGCAGACTCCAGTCTAACCGCAAGTATGCACCTGGATGATGAAGTGGCTACTACTACTATTTGTAAGTCTAATAAAATCAGACGAAGAAAAGTCTGTTTGCAAGACTCATTTATTTGATTATTTACACGGTATTTGTACAAAAGTATTTACATGGCTTAAATGTAAAGTGTTTGTCCAGCAGTTTGATCAGAGTTCGATGGTTGACCCAGTTTTGTCTATTGACGACGACGATAGAAATGCTCAGTCGCTTGCACACATACCGTATGTTTACGAACTGTATGTCATACTGAATGTATCCACAAGGCCCCTTCCATAGTGATCAGCGATACTGGTCACACTACTGGGATGTATTTGGAGAAGTGTACTCGACGTCCTAAGCAAGTTGCTCTTGTTGATTGTGCTGCGTCGTCGTTAGAGGCTAGTGTGGTCCCTCTGACATGATGTATGCTGGTTTAAGTCGGTAAATAGATTACAGTTTTCTCCTTGTTGGCCAACTGAACGTTGAATGTGTGGTCGTTCTTGCTGATAACTTTGAAAGGGCCGTCATAAGAGAATTATAGTTGGTTTTTAGGACCATTGTGTCGAATTAGTGGTTGGAAGTGTTAGCGAAGCTGTTGTATGTAGGTGGATGGACTGCTATTGGTCTGTGAGCTTAGTGAAGATAGGAATTCTCCAGATAAACGTAATGACTTTCCATATACCATGTCAGCGGCTGTTGCTTTCAGATGTTCCTTCCAGACTGCTCGGATGCCTTACAGAACAGTGAGAAGAATAAGAATATTCTTTAGAAGTTTAACATATCAAGAAATTGTTGCAATTGTTTTGCCTTACTCGGTTTTGGATAATTGATGATCTGTTAAAGGCCGTATACGTTTCGCTGAGTCAGAAAAGCCTGGGAAGGAAACTTCTTTTTCGCCAAACTTTCACTTTGATCTGTTTAGTAGTACACCATATGAGTTTAATCGCGTGAACACTATTTGTAAATGTTGTTAGTGCTGAGTTGCATATTCCGAGGCGACTAGGGTATCTGTCGGGAGCAGTTCATGCGTTGAGTAAGTTTCTCAAACTCTCTTTGGCTGCTGCAAATTGATCCAGAGGTAGACTGTGTGATCTGCAAGCTACAGAACGGCCAGGGGTATGCTTGGGGTGCATAAAGTGACTGCTGGAACGCAGTAGTAACGGAAATAATAAAGGTCGTCATATCTGGATGTGACGGATTTGTTATTCTACTGAGGATTGGCTGCAAACAGTCACCTTACCAGAGCTGGTGAGCTGGGTGAACTGATCCAGCAGACGTTGGTTTCTCAAATCTACGAATAATTCATAGTGGGCCAAGAAATCGGTGTCAATTATTGGTTTTTTGACATCCGCAATTATAAATCGCCATGGGAAATCTTTACGTAGGTATAAGTTGAAGGGCAGGTTGATGTAACCGTAGGTCCGAATGATGATGACATTTCCTGCTTGTAGCATGAATGGCGATTTCTGATGTGGCGCAGGTATTGGAGACTTCAGCACCTGATTCGACCAGGAATTGTAAGCATGTAACTAAGTCCGTAACGAAAAGACGACGTTATGTAGGGCGGATATAACTCGTCACCGCTAGTGATCTCCGTTGCGGTTTTCCGACCGCATTGAACATGGAGAGGCGCACTTAAAAGCTTTGTCATTGAAACTCCGATGATAATAACACTGACAGTTTGTCCAGTTATCACTGTTTGCGCGGCATTTCAGGGAAAAACCACGCGAACGCGACCATGATCGCGAGGGTCTTGACATCCGTCGTGTCCTATCGTTGAGATCCATTTGAGGGAATTGACCATTACTAGCAGATTCTGTATTGTAGGGCCATTATTGGGAGTTGAACTGGCTACAGCGTGTCCGTGGACCGAGTCAATGATGATGTCAGCAATTTCTGTGACGTCATCCAGATCGGCTGGAAGTGGGTTAGAAGACGACCAGACTGACGACCAGCGCAGAAAGCTGCGATAACGATACCCCCTAAACTATGAAAATGGCGTAGGAACTGAGAGGGTTTGCGCTCGCCGAGTGCTTCCTGTTCGAGTAGTTGCTTGATGCGTGCTTCTTGTGAAACACCAAGTCGTTGAATGTATGTATCTTCCTTCAGAGGGTTGACGATGATGTCACGTACTTCTGCGGCATATCAGGGATCAAGATTATCAAGTACATACCCAAATTTGGTAGCTTTCGAAGTGATCGCAGAGGCATCGAAACTGCGATCTGCCATGCAGAACCACAACTTCGGTTCGGATGGAACAATGGGTGGCAATTTGACTGCCAAGCGGTCCACGGATGCTGGGGTAGCGGCGCGAGTTGCCGTATTAATGTGGTGATGCAGGAGACGACGATATTGCCAGTATGGAGCCCAGATACAGTTTGTGATCCATAGGACGTGCTGTAGCTTATTGCTTCATTGGATGGCGCAGCTTAGCGTGCGCAACGCTAACAAATCGGAAGCTGGATGATGAAGTGACTAGGGCTATTTGCAAGTCCGATAATCAGATGAAGACGAGTCTGTTTGCAAAACTTATTTGTTTAATTATTTTCACGGTATTTATACAAAACTATTTACATTACTTAAATGTAAAGTCTTTGTCCTGCAGTTTGAGCCGAGTTCGATGGTTATCCAAGTTTGGTCGATCGACAGCGACGATAGAAATGCTGAGTCGCACTCACACATACCGTATGTCTACGATCTATATACTATACGGAGTGTTCCCAGACCCACATACACGTTTACAATATTAAAAGATAGAAAGCTAAACTTAATCTAATCTTACAAATAACAAACAATGCATGAGTACAAAAGTACAAAACAAGCGCAACACCGATACTGCTAATGACCAGCTAATCTAATGCGGTGTTGAGTTATTATTGTTCCTTGTGTGATCCTATTAGGGCCGAACTGACCTCTACCTGTATTTTCACATACGTTTTTCCACCACCACCACCACCACCAAACATTTACTTAATTTTCTAGTATTATAATACCCTACCACCTCCTGCATGCTTTCCACTTATTTCAGAAACACCATCTATGCCTAATGATACATTTTTTTTTGTTTTAAATGTAATTTGAATTGAAAGAGTTCATTTTGATAAATTTAAATAACATATCGTCATGCGATACTTTAGAATACGTCAATACTGATGATGATGATTTAGAATTAAACTACTAAAAATATTTACAATCGTATTAAAATCAATACCTCTAAATATAGCCATTGCCTTTGCACTAATAATGCACATTCACATACTTCCATGATGTACGAAAGTGCTCTTTCCCAGTAATCTACTTCTCTTGCAAAGGGTTCTACAAATCTTGTACTTTTCATTGTTGAAAGTTGGGTCATATTTTCTTCAAGAATTTGAAAACATTCGTCAACGGATTTTATCCTACAAGAATAAAACGTATGAGTAGAAATTTTAGATTTTTAGGTAAATTCTTTTTCGATTTTTAATACATAATCGATATAAGTAAACGACATGTCTTCACAGAGAAATATTTCACGTGAGTCAAATCAACTATAAGCATGTAGCATAACAAAGGAGACCCAGCTTCATTTAATTTTATTACTAATTTTAATAAAGGTTTGTGCTCATTAAACAGTGTAATACAATATGGGACTGGTGAAGTCAATTAACTGAAGCTTACGATAGGAGAAGATAGCACGAACAAAGTAATATCAGTCACAGTCATGATATAGTCATATCCTTCGGAACCATTTCCTATTTAACAAATAAATTCGAAGTGGTCAGTATTCTGTCGAAACTGCCAGACGCGGATCGCGATTTCTATCTTTTTGGATCTCATCAGCGCGTCGCAAACAGTTTCGACAGAACACAGACCAATTATTACCTGCTGTCTTAAAAACGTCTTTTATAAAATACCACAAATGGCGCAGTAAATACCATGTGTAGTACAAGTTCAGCAAGTAGATATCCATCTATTTAAATGGACCTTGTTGAGCATAATGAATTCCACTAAATGTAGCATTGTACTACAGATGACATTTACCGCGTCATTTGTGGTATTTTATAAAACGCGCTGTTAAGACAGCAGATAAAAATTGGTCTGTGTTCTGTCGAAACTGTTTGCGACGCTCTGATGAGATCCAAAAAGATCGAAATCGCGATCCGCGTCTGGCAGTTTCGACAGAATGCTGACCACTTCGAATTTATTTGTTCGATTTTGATAACGTGCCTATCACGAGTGGTGAGCTACGTCGTGAATTCAGTTCAGTGTAGCATTGTACTACAGATGGCGTTTACCGCGCCATTTGTGGTATTTTTTACATTCCTATTTCTTAATCTTTACGGTGCGAAAGGGTTAAGTACCGCATAAAGGATATATCATTGATGTTACCTATTCTAATAATAATACTTAAATGTAACAATGAACGTACATAGTTACAAAATATAACGTAACAAAAATATGATTTAACCAAAAGAAATGTTGTGGGAGTAACTAATACCAGCATAATTATAGAACTTATAAGAAGCAAACATGAAATTATTTAGGTATAAATCCCCTAAAAAAGGAGGACACAAATAGACACTTACCTGTAAAGGCCCTTTCGTTCATGAGGTACCATTTCAATTGTCATCGTTTTCCAAATGAGGGCTATCGCTTCCAGTCCTCTTTCAATTTGTAATTCCATTGTTGCCGCATTGGATATTTCATTTATATCTTCAGCATAGTTCTGAAACTCCATTGCAATAATTGCTTCCAAATTAAAATCGCTTGAATTTTCGTCAAAATCCTTTCCAACAGTTTTTCGAACTCGATCCCAATGTCTGGATCGCATAGCAGGGTTTTTAAGGTCGCCTATAAGCGGCAGGACTCTTCTAAATGCATCGACTTTGTCTCTCGTTACGAAAACTATATCCCACCTTTATAAATAAAAATATTTATGATAAAATAAGAAAAAGCTCATGTTTAGTAAAGAAAAGGAAGAAAGTAACTGTGTAATACTTATTAATTTTATGTTGTAAATGCCTCTTTATTTGTTAATAATAACGTTACCCTTTATCTTTTAGTTCTCGGGATAGTCTGTTAAGTTTTCTGAAAAGAGTCTGAGCTTTATCTTCCATTTCTGTAGTTTGAATTGTCCAAAATCCACCTGATTTGTAGGATTCCCAAGCAGTTTCCCATTCATCCGCCAGATCCCAAACATACTCCAAGGTTGCCAATTCCTAAATTGAAACATAAAAACTAACTATAAATATAATATTCACAAGCGACAAATAGATATCCGCAGTGTCGTACACGGGTTTGCAACATTGTCATACATTCAATATTAATGTCGAAATTAGGTAAACGCATAATGATACACAAACAGGGAAGCAATGCCCTTGTTAAAATGCATGTGCAACAATCAAGCTTTAATAACGTTACATAAAAGTGATAAAAGTGTGCAAGGACGCTGACAAAGAAATGGCCCTCATTAGTCAGTGGAAATAATGATGTAAATAACATTGCTTATCAATGGCGTAGGATTTCTAATAGAAAATGAATTGCATTACAAATATTGTCATCGTACAGATATTGTTATTGTTATTTTCGCCACCACGGAATGTATACCTTCATTGCTCAATTTATGGAAGGGTTTAAGAGAACTCAAAGGCCACTAGTGTTAAAACGCTCTCTACAAGAGTGTCGTAGTGTCACACACACAGAGATGTTAACTCTGGTATTGACTAAAAATTTCTGGCGTGTGATTCTCTCTATAACAAATATGTGACGTTACGTTGTGTGGACCTCACTTATCGCCATAAATCGGTCCAATGGAGAGACAATCGCACTTCCAGATTGTGCAATCACAATCTCTTCTTTCGATGAGGAGGAACCCACAAGAGTGTCAGTCGGGGAGAAGAAAATGCACGAATCAGAGTTTTTAGCAGGACCAACAACAGTGGGTGTACGTTAAATAACTCACGCAGGACATTGTTGTTCATTACTCGTAGTCTGTTTTGTGGGGGTCACTTCTACAGTCGTTTAATGTCCAGAACGTCTAACATAAATTCTGATTTTGACAAGAATTGACTTAAGACTAGCACTGGGCACTTATCAGCATCAGGAGATAATAGTTTGACACAATTTCAGCATCTGAAGGTTGGTACTATTTCAGCATCCGAAAAGAATTGAGCTTTTGTGTTACTCTAACTTACTGAGTATTTTTACAGCTATTTATAGTAAAATTAATTATATGGGTCTTATGACAAAGTCAGTTCAGCATATTAAAATGGTGTATGTAAATCTCTCTGATTCTAACGAAGTTAGCAAAAATTAATCAATTGTAGTTTTTAAACTTTTAAATGTACTATACCGAGTGTTCCCACATTAGTAGTTGGCAGTTGATGCCTCCAGTTCTGATCTATTTTATCTGTTTTGGACCTAGAGCAGTGTCAAATCGTGAATATTTAGAAGAGTTTTTAATGAATGTAATTACCCTACTTAAAATTTCAGCCTGTCTGATGAAGTTCGGGAAATCCGAGCGGAACGTTGTACAAATGCAGACATGTTTTCTACAATATTGTCTGTATCCTTTCTGTACTCATCAAGGTCCACATTTCTACCCTATGTATATGATTATATATATATATATTTT
>NW_020439987.1:19341-20139 GCF_000699045.2 Agrilus planipennis
TTTTTTTCTTATAAATTTATTAAGATACTACTACTTTTATAATATATTTTGAAATAAAACTTGTTTACGCACGGTAGGATAAGTTCGTTTCATGCGAGTTGCTATGTAACGAAATCATGCATTTTATGTATTGTTCATTTGTGTTAAAGAACTCTCTAATAGGTTAGATGGACACATGAACAAACTGGATTTACTACGCTAAGTATTTTAAGGTCTTACTGAGTTCTTATTTCCCCTTTTTTTAAACAGTGGCGCCCGAGTTTTGATTGTTAGACCACAGCCGTCTCTAATACAAGCCATGCTGAGAAATTTGGCAACAGCGCATGGCTTCGATGTGAGAGTCCTATCTGCGAGTCTTGTTATTACTACACGTCGTTACACATGATTTTTAGACACCCATTGCGATAAAAATGAATTGAATTATTAAATAACTAACATTTGTTCATCACTGATAGTATGTGACGTTATTTAAAATACACTTCAACATGTAGGTATTAAGAACAAAATAGAAAAGACAAAAGATTAGGTGTAAACATTGTTAGGTACCTACATGAATTTCATCTCGATAATTGTAATTTTATTAAAGCAAATTTCCACACCACAATTGAAGTATTGCCAAGGCGCGTTAGCTTTTTTTGGGGTTCACCAATAGCCCTGCCATCCCATTAGAAAAAACTAATTACAATTTCTAATTTACGGATTTTTGCTGTCTTACAGTTAGCTGAATTTGAATTGGAGTGGCGGGACTCTTGCTTTCTATAATTTATAATTTTAACGTAATCATTAAGCAAAACATTA
>NW_020439987.1:21739-25221 GCF_000699045.2 Agrilus planipennis
TGAGGAGCTTGACGAATCAGTCTATAGAGATGGCATTAATAGACTGGAACACCGCTATGAGAAATGTATCAGCCTTGGAGGAGATTATGTTGAGAAATAAAAAAAAAAAATTTTTAAAAACCTTGTTTTTCTTGGTCAGGCCGGAAACTTATCAATCCACCCTCGTATATAAACGAGACAAACAAGTTTCCGTTACAAACTGTACGTATGGCATGAATTACTGTTTTTATCTACCTGCTCAAGTCTTTTCAATTCTATTGATTCTGGCAAGCTAATGTCGAAAATACCCAAGTCTCTTCGCAAGCGATCTTCTCTTTCCCTTATAAGTTTGAGTTGTGCTCTGATTCCAGACAAATATTTTAATGCATCTTTAGGATTAATTGATGACGAAAACGGCCCAGTTTCCAAGAAAACTTCAAGAAGTTGAACGCGATCTTTTTGCAAATCCTCTGCTTCTTTTAACAATTCTGTTTTAAAATCTTCCTGCAATAATTAATTATTTCAGGTTCTTATGAAATAATTAATCTCTTGGATATGTCTCTGAATATCAGGCTCATAATTAATTATGGAAGGGGTTTTTAAAAGTAAAGGCGGTTAGTTGAAAAAATTTATTTACAAATAATAATTCGTTCAGCTTCAACAAAAACTTTCAGCAGAGGACTAATCTAAGGATCTACTAACTAAATAATAGGTAGGTACATATACAGCACTACAGAAAGCACAAGTGAGAAGATTTATTTACAGTATTACTGAACACAATGACGAATTATTAACACTGATATTAAGGTTAGCAAAATAAACAAAATTCGCAAACTTTTTACAATAACTAGATTATAACTAATAACCGCTGTTTATTTTGGTATGTAGAGATGTTACAGTGAGTTCAGGTTTGACTCTTTTAACGGATGGGATCAGGTTCATTTTGAAACCGAAGGAATGAAATATCTGTACCGGCAATACAGGACCACCCGAAAAATGCTAACTTATGAGTTTATTAGACATACTTTAACAAATAGTTATTTATGTAGTCCACTGTCATTTGGACAGTTCTGGTACATATTATTATTGTAAAATAGCTAAAAGGATAATAGTATTGGTAAGTGGTTCATGGGGCTACGAGATCGCATGACATTTAATATAACTATTACATGTGATATTGTTTAAATTTGTCTTCCAAATTTAAATTATTAATGTAAGTAATTAAAATGTTTTTGACCTTGACAAAACTCTTGTACAAACTAGAGTGGGTGGATCGGCTTGCGAGTTTCGATGATTTAGGGAGCCGGACCATAGATTCAGCCATAATGGAGGGGGGGGGTTCTCAAAGAGAAACCAGACTAAGACAAATCCCTGAAAGTACTGAGGGTGGCAGAGCTCACGAGAATTGGTATGGCACTCTAATGCACAATACTGCGACGTGAAAGTCAAGGGGAACCACCACATTATGATCCAAAGAAGAACGTACCACACAATTAAATGATGGCGTCCTCTGGGGTAAAGCGCTCCGGACGTAAACTAGTTCCCCATTCGGATGTCCGGGCGGGGACTACCTCGGCAGATAATTAAGACGTAGAAGCGGTTTATGCAGATATAGAAGACGTATTAAGTTTAGTAAGAGGGCAGGAAAACTTAATAGTTGTAGGAGACCTCAACGCAGTAATAGGTGACAGTAAAGTGGGTGCAATAACAGGCTCTTTTGGAGTAGGTAATAGAAATGAAAGGGGAGATAAGCTGATAGAATTTTACGATAAACATAACTTAACCGTCGTGAATACTTTATTCAATCATGACGTTAGGAGGCGCTATACGTGGAAGATTCCAGGTGATTTAGGGAGGTATTAGTTACATTACATACTTGCTAGGCAAAGATTTAAAAATCAAGTGAAGAACTATAGGAGTTTTCCAGGAGCAGATATAGATAGCGATCATAACTTAGTTAAGTATGAAAACCAATCTTAAATTGAAAATTCTGAAAAAGAGGGAAGGTAGGAAACGTCTTGATTTAGAAAACAAAAATGTAAAGAAACGCGGGATAGGTTAAGTAAAAAGACAGAGCAATACTAAAGGCGGCGAGAGAAACGAATATTAATTTACAAATTCGAAAAAGGTTTTTAAGGGTGTATGTTTGGAGCACGGCGCTGTACGGGTGTGACACATGGACGGTGGGCGCGGAGGAAAAGAAAAGGCTAGAAGCGTTCGTAATGTGGTGTTACAGGCAAATGATGAGGATACCGTGAATAGAGAAGGTTAGAAATGAAGGGATATTAGAAAGGGTAAGAGAACAGAGGACTCTTCAGGCATGAAGGTCTAGTCAAAGGGATATTAGAGACAGAAACGGAAGTTAGGAGGAGTAGATACGTAAAACAATTGATATAAATTATGATCAAGTAAAGGCCAGGTAAAACTAGATAAAACTTAATTAAATGAGGTAACACTGGGAGAAACCTTTAGCTTATGAATGTATGCAAAATGAGTGCAGTTAATTGATTAACCGCCTTCTTATGATGACTAATTAACTCGTTGACGTTAGAGAGCCCTGGCCTTGATAGTCTAGGTGGTATTGCTGGAACTCGGCACTTATTTCAGAAACACCCTATATTGGAAGTCGCAATTACAGGGTATGGTTCAGAGTTACAGAAAGCATTCGAGTTGGGTAAAATTTACGCAATAAGATACGGTTAGAATCCGGAAATTCAGTTTCTTCGGACGGCAGCCGTGAAAGCCTCAATCAATTCCTAATGAGCATCCTGTCGTTGCAATCTAATATTACTGAGTTTGTCGAATGTGAACTTACTGTATTTTGACTTTTTCATAGTAAAATAAAAATACAATGATAAAAAGCGTGGACAAAGTTATTCCTAGGTCAGTTGATTGGTAAATAAGTTAACATTTAGGGTAGCTTAAAACTCAGGTTTAAGAAGTAAATTCTCTACCCAGGGGCGGACTAAGGCCTAGGCACACTAGAAACGTGCCTGGAGCCCGAAAATTAGGTTTGTATCAAAACAATTTTTCATGATAGTGATGTTGGTAATTCTTCAATAGAGGAATTAAAATGTTATGAACAAAATTTAAACCTAGCAGAACTGAAAATGAAGTATTACAATTTAAGACTTTTATAAGTAAAGAAAATATTATTGCGCCTGTATCCATGGTCATTTATTCGGGAAAATAAATTTATTGCAACATTCCCTAACATAATTTTGAAAATTTATTTAACCCTTCCAATAAGATATGCAAGCGGTGAAAGATCATTCTCAGTAATGGCCAGAATAAAAAATTTTAAATATCCACATTAGGCCAACAAAAATTAATAGAAAATGAGTTATTAAATAGCTCTATTAATTATATCAAACTAATTGACGAGTTTGCAGAATTAAAAGTGAGAAAAACGGCAACTAATAAATCTGGGTATATTTGTGTTTAAGTATTGTTGTTATTGTTTGTTTTAATAAATTATATTTATTTAATTTTTGTACATGTAT
>NW_020439987.1:28569-32051 GCF_000699045.2 Agrilus planipennis
TGAGGAGCTTGACGAATCAGTCTATAGAGATGGCATTAATAGACTGGAACACCGCTATGAGAAATGTATCAGCCTTGGAGGAGATTATGTTGAGAAATAAAAAAAAAAAATTTTTAAAAACCTTGTTTTTCTTGGTCAGGCCGGAAACTTATCAATCCACCCTCGTATATAAACGAGACAAACAAGTTTCCGTTACAAACTGTACGTATGGCATGAATTACTGTTTTTATCTACCTGCTCAAGTCTTTTCAATTCTATTGATTCTGGCAAGCTAATGTCGAAAATACCCAAGTCTCTTCGCAAGCGATCTTCTCTTTCCCTTATAAGTTTGAGTTGTGCTCTGATTCCAGACAAATATTTTAATGCATCTTTAGGATTAATTGATGACGAAAACGGCCCAGTTTCCAAGAAAACTTCAAGAAGTTGAACGCGATCTTTTTGCAAATCCTCTGCTTCTTTTAACAATTCTGTTTTAAAATCTTCCTGCAATAATTAATTATTTCAGGTTCTTATGAAATAATTAATCTCTTGGATATGTCTCTGAATATCAGGCTCATAATTAATTATGGAAGGGGTTTTTAAAAGTAAAGGCGGTTAGTTGAAAAAATTTATTTACAAATAATAATTCGTTCAGCTTCAACAAAAACTTTCAGCAGAGGACTAATCTAAGGATCTACTAACTAAATAATAGGTAGGTACATATACAGCACTACAGAAAGCACAAGTGAGAAGATTTATTTACAGTATTACTGAACACAATGACGAATTATTAACACTGATATTAAGGTTAGCAAAATAAACAAAAGTCGCAAACTTTTTACAATAACTAGATTATAACTAATAACCGCTGTTTATTTTGGTATGTAGAGATGTTACAGTGAGTTCAGGTTTGACTCTTTTAACGGATGGGATCAGGTTCATTTTGAAACCGAAGGAATGAAATATCTGTACCGGCAATACAGGACCACCCGAAAAATGCTAACTTATGAGTTTATTAGACATACTTTAACAAATAGTTATTTATGTAGTCCACTGTCATTTGGACAGTTCTGGTACATATTATTATTGTAAAATAGCTAAAAGGATAATAGTATTGGTAAGTGGTTCATGGGGCTACGAGATCGCATGACATTTAATATAACTATTACATGTGATATTGTTTAAATTTGTCTTCCAAATTTAAATTATTAATGTAAGTAATTAAAATGTTTTTGACCTTGACAAAACTCTTGTACAAACTAGAGTGGGTGGATCGGCTTGCGAGTTTCGATGATTTAGGGAGCCGGACCATAGATTCAGCCATAATGGAGGGGGGGGGTTCTCAAAGAGAAACCAGACTAAGACAAATCCCTGAAAGTACTGAGGGTGGCAGAGCTCACGAGAATTGGTATGGCACTCTAATGCACAATACTGCGACGTGAAAGTCAAGGGGAACCACCACATTATGATCCAAAGAAGAACGTACCACACAATTAAATGATGGCGTCCTCTGGGGTAAAGCGCTCCGGACGTAAACTAGTTCCCCATTCGGATGTCCGGGCGGGGACTACCTCGGCAGATAATTAAGACGTAGAAGCGGTTTATGCAGATATAGAAGACGTATTAAGTTTAGTAAGAGGGCAGGAAAACTTAATAGTTGTAGGAGACCTCAACGCAGTAATAGGTGACAGTAAAGTGGGTGCAATAACAGGCTCTTTTGGAGTAGGTAATAGAAATGAAAGGGGAGATAAGCTGATAGAATTTTACGATAAACATAACTTAACCGTCGTGAATACTTTATTCAATCATGACGTTAGGAGGCGCTATACGTGGAAGATTCCAGGTGATTTAGGGAGGTATTAGTTACATTACATACTTGCTAGGCAAAGATTTAAAAATCAAGTGAAGAACTATAGGAGTTTTCCAGGAGCAGATATAGATAGCGATCATAACTTAGTTAAGTATGAAAACCAATCTTAAATTGAAAATTCTGAAAAAGAGGGAAGGTAGGAAACGTCTTGATTTAGAAAACAAAAATGTAAAGAAACGCGGGATAGGTTAGGTAAAAAGACAGAGCAATACTAAAGGCGGCGAGAGAAACGAATATTAATTTACAAATTCGAAAAAGGTTTTTAAGGGTGTATGTTTGGAGCACGGCGCTGTACGGGTGTGACACATGGACGGTGGGCGCGGAGGAAAAGAAAAGGCTAGAAGCGTTCGTAATGTGGTGTTACAGGCAAATGATGAGGATACCGTGAATAGAGAAGGTTAGAAATGAAGGGATATTAGAAAGGGTAAGAGAACAGAGGACTCTTCAGGCATGAAGGTCTAGTCAAAGGGATATTAGAGACAGAAACGGAAGTTAGGAGGAGTAGATACGTAAAACAATTGATATAAATTATGATCAAGTAAAGGCCAGGTAAAACTAGATAAAACTTAATTAAATGAGGTAACACTGGGAGAAACCTTTAGCTTATGAATGTATGCAAAATGAGTGCAGTTAATTGATTAACCGCCTTCTTATGATGACTAATTAACTCGTTGACGTTAGAGAGCCCTGGCCTTGATAGTCTAGGTGGTATTGCTGGAACTCGGCACTTATTTCAGAAACACCCTATATTGGAAGTCGCAATTACAGGGTATGGTTCAGAGTTACAGAAAGCATTCGAGTTGGGTAAAATTTACGCAATAAGATACGGTTAGAATCCGGAAATTCAGTTTCTTCGGACGGCAGCCGTGAAAGCCTCAATCAATTCCTAATGAGCATCCTGTCGTTGCAATCTAATATTACTGAGTTTGTCGAATGTGAACTTACTGTATTTTGACTTTTTCATAGTAAAATAAAAATACAATGATAAAAAGCGTGGACAAAGTTATTCCTAGGTCAGTTGATTGGTAAATAAGTTAACATTTAGGGTAGCTTAAAACTCAGGTTTAAGAAGTAAATTCTCTACCCAGGGGCGGACTAAGGCCTAGGCACACTAGAAACGTGCCTGGAGCCCGAAAATTAGGTTTGTATCAAAACAATTTTTCATGATAGTGATGTTGGTAATTCTTCAATAGAGGAATTAAAATGTTATGAACAAAATTTAAACCTAGCAGAACTGAAAATGAAGTATTACAATTTAAGACTTTTATAAGTAAAGAAAATATTATTGCGCCTGTATCCATGGTCATTTATTCGGGAAAATAAATTTATTGCAACATTCCCTAACATAATTTTGAAAATTTATTTAACCCTTCCAATAAGATATGCAAGCGGTGAAAGATCATTCTCAGTAATGGCCAGAATAAAAAATTTTAAATATCCACATTAGGCCAACAAAAATTAATAGAAAATGAGTTATTAAATAGCTCTATTAATTATATCAAACTAATTGACGAGTTTGCAGAATTAAAAGTGAGAAAAACGGCAACTAATAAATCTGGGTATATTTGTGTTTAAGTATTGTTGTTATTGTTTGTTTTAATAAATTATATTTATTTAATTTTTGTACATGTAT
>NW_020439987.1:32094-45040 GCF_000699045.2 Agrilus planipennis
AAAATAGGCCCGGAATTACAATGTTACCTAGGGCCCGCTTTAGGCTGAGTCCATCACTGTCTCTACCTACTTAATTTAATAGTCATATTGGAAACGTGTTTAATATCCTAAACAACAAATACCTACTAAAAATTACATCTTTCAAAACATACAAGCATTTCTAATTATCATATTGAAAGAAAAAACTTTACTCTACGACAGAATAATGCCTATATTAATTTATTTTAAATATTCTAATCCGTTTTACTATTTCTACGATATACCTTAGCATATCCTAACATTTTTTCTGCATCGTCGAGAATTTCTAAGTAAGAGCTCCACAATACACTAATCCCTTTTGCCCTGTTTCGAACAACATCGGATACTTCAACTTTGTATTTATCAAGGGTAATCAGCTGATCAAATATAAGTGGAAATTGAGCTTCTTGCAATGGCACTTCCATTCTTAACCGAGCTTGAAGAACTTCTGCTACTCCTAAATCATCCAATGTTTCTGGCCTTTTCATAACCCTGTAATAAATTTATAAATCATTAAATGCTTAAAAATATACAAGGACATCCTTCAGGAGACTAAGAGGGGACATAGCTATCCCTTTGCCCCCTCTTCTATAGAAAAATTTAAACAAATGCCAATGCAATTGTCTTCACTAATCTTTTTGTTCTTCTATCTACTTACATGATTACCAATATCAAATTGTTATCAAACGTTGATTTCGCAAAAAAAATTATGATCTTAAATAAATTTCGTTTTATTACACTTAAAAAGAATGTAGGACAATCTTATTACACAATTATTTTTAATTTTTCATTCATGTTTTCCAGCTGGATTACTTTAATTGTCGTTATTAATTTTAATTAATTCACTGATTTTATTAGTGTAGGATTTGGCTTAGTATAATGTAGTTTCTTGCTTGCGCAGGTGGAAGAGTGATATTGCTAGTTAGGCGGTGGTAAATCAACACTCTATTTTTACCTCCGTGCATGTTGCATATATATATATATATATTACTCCTATATTGCTAATAGGTGTCTAAAAAAAGATGACGACCCAACGGTGCAGACATATATGCGTCTGTCTCTCTCGTAACTACTTCGACTATTACGCGCATGCTCGACAATTGAACATGCCTATAAACGCGCATCATTTACCCCAACAGACTCGTGACGATTGCGCACAACGGGTCGAGTAATCTAAAAAGAAACAGAAGTAGTCGTTTGTTGACTCACTTAATCCGTGACACTTCCACTTACGGAAACTAGCAATATAGGAGTATTATATATATGGCATGTTGGGGGTACGTGAGGGACCACCGCGGCAGTGAGAGAAAATTTAGACATTAAGCATTTTTGTTCAAAAGACGAAAGACACATTTATGGTGATTATACGAAGACGTGTGTATTTTGGAAGACGCGATACATTAAAAAAATTGTGTTATATATATGTTGTATAAATTTAGTTCCTGTTTGTTACTCGTTTTGCTGTTTGCTGTTTATTTTCATTGTTATCTTTATTAAATATATGTTTTCAACTACCCGGAGCCTTTTATTGAACAACCCCTAGACACAAGAGAAAAAAGCCTACATTAGTATTTACCCTGATACTTACAGTTCACTATATAATTCAACGTAATCGTAGATTGCATCAATTTTCTCAACTGTCATATCATGTAACAACTTGCACAATTTTTCTTGCCACAGGAAGCAATGCTCCACAATCGACTTTTTAAGTTCAGTAGAATTGACGACAATAAAATGAACGTTTGAAATAGTCTCTTGAATTTGTACGTTGTTCGCCACTTCAGTATATCTTCCAATATTTGCATCGAATTGGGCAGCGTTTGGATTTTCTTTTTCATACCGTTCGATAAATCGATCCTTGTCAACTTCCCACATATCTCTAAACGGTTCCCAAATTGAGAGATAATTTTGCATTTGTTGGACGTTTACTTGTACCTCTAAAATTTTGATATGTTACTGTTTTTGTCACAGTAGAAATTAACCAAAAATCACAAAGCAAAATTTTAGTTTCAATGGTCGACTCACAAACTGTGTTTACCGTGAAATCACGTGTAGTATTTTCTCAAAATGTTGGTTTTAACGGAGCGAATAAAACTCGATATAAAACACTATACAGATTTTATTAACATGTGAATTATTAAGTATGAAATAACAAATTACAACTACAGGCACAACGAAGAAAATATGAATTAAAAACCCATGTTAAAAAGAAGAAAGTCAAAACGTAACTAACTCAAAAACTGTTCTGATGCCATCACCAATACCTCGCATGCAACAAAAGAATACGAACCAGAAGTCAAAAAGGAGAAAAACCGAACAAGGTATGACTCTGCCTTAACCTATGAAATTCCTGTAACCTGCATACAACTGATGAGAATCGATAATAAAATTAACAAAGGTAGTTGTCGTCGAAGACCTTCGCATAACCTGACCAGTGGGACCAAATCGGCTAATCTTTTCTTTTCCGGCAAGCTCATCGTCCAAAAGATACCGAAAATAAGCCACTTCTTCTATATTTATATTCGCTGTTTCACTACATTTGTTCCCATGCATATCTGTATTTTTTTTTTTACTATTATTTATTTATATACAATACTGTTTTGTCAATACCGCTTCCATTTTATTTAAAGCTATCTCTAACCCCTCTTTGCTAGATGCTAATACTGCTATATCACCTGCAAATCTAAGTGTACTTGTTATATTTTGTTGTACCTGGTAGGAAAGTACATGCAAAATTTGTTCCACGTTTCATTTTTTCTTAGAATCCGATAGTTAAATAGAACTACATACTATATGCTTTAAAATCAAACCACCAAACGCAAAGTACGTGTCATGACTGAAAAATAGGCCCGGAATTACAATGTTACCTAGGGCCCGCTTTAGGCTGAGTCCATCACTGTCTCTACCTACTTAATTTAATAGTCATATTGGAAACGTGTTTAATATCCTAAACAACAAATACCTACTAAAAATTACATCTTTCAAAACATACAAGCATTTCTAATTATCATATTGAAAGAAAAAACTTTACTCTACGACAGAATAATGCCTATATTAATTTATTTTAAATATTCTAATCCGTTTTACTATTTCTACGATATACCTTAGCATATCCTAACATTTTTTCTGCATCGTCGAGAATTTCTAAGTAAGAGCTCCACAATACACTAATCCCTTTTGCCCTGTTTCGAACAACATCGGATACTTCAACTTTGTATTTATCAAGGGTAATCAGCTGATCAAATATAAGTGGAAATTGAGCTTCTTGCAATGGCACTTCCATTCTTAACCGAGCTTGAAGAACTTCTGCTACTCCTAAATCATCCAATGTTTCTGGCCTTTTCATAACCCTGTAATAAATTTATAAATCATTAAATGCTTAAAAATATACAAGGACATCCTTCAGGAGACTAAGAGGGGACATAGCTATCCCTTTGCCCCCTCTTCTATAGAAAAATTTAAACAAATGCCAATGCAATTGTCTTCACTAATCTTTTTGTTCTTCTATCTACTTACATGATTACCAATATCAAATTGTTATCAAACGTTGATTTCGCAAAAAAAATTATGATCTTAAATAAATTTCGTTTTATTACACTTAAAAAGAATGTAGGACAATCTTATTACACAATTATTTTTAATTTTTCATTCATGTTTTCCAGCTGGATTACTTTAATTGTCGTTATTAATTTTAATTAATTCACTGATTTTATTAGTGTAGGATTTGGCTTAGTATAATGTAGTTTCTTGCTTGCGCAGGTGGAAGAGTGATATTGCTAGTTAGGCGGTGGTAAATCAACACTCTATTTTTACCTCCGTGCATGTTGCATATATATATATATATATTACTCCTATATTGCTAATAGGTGTCTAAAAAAAGATGACGACCCAACGGTGCAGACATATATGCGTCTGTCTCTCTCGTAACTACTTCGAGTATTACGCGCATGCTCGACAATTGAACATGCCTATAAACGCGCATCATTTACCCCAACAGACTCGTGACGATTGCGCACAACGGGTCGAGTAATCTAAAAAGAAACAGAAGTAGTCGTTTGTTGACTCACTTAATCCGTGACACTTCCACTTACGGAAACTAGCAATATAGGAGTATTATATATATGGCATGTTGGGGGTACGTGAGGGACCACCGCGGCAGTGAGAGAAAATTTAGACATTAAGCATTTTTGTTCAAAAGACGAAAGACACATTTATGGTGATTATACGAAGACGTGTGTATTTTGGAAGACGCGATACATTAAATATTGTGTTATATATATGTTGTATAAATTTAGTTCCTGTTTGTTACTCGTTTTGCTGTTTGCTGTTTATTTTCATTGTTATCTTTATTAAATATATGTTTTCAACTACCCGGAGCCTTTTATTGAACAACCCCTAGACACAAGAGAAAAAAGCCTACATTAGTATTTACCCTGATACTTACAGTTCACTATATAATTCAACGTAATCGTAGATTGCATCAATTTTCTCAACTGTCATATCATGTAACAACTTGCACAATTTTTCTTGCCACAGGAAGCAATGCTCCACAATCGACTTTTTAAGTTCAGTAGAATTGACGACAATAAAATGAACGTTTGAAATAGTCTCTTGAATTTGTACGTTGTTCGCCACTTCAGTATATCTTCCAATATTTGCATCGAATTGGGCAGCGTTTGGATTTTCTTTTTCATACCGTTCGATAAATCGATCCTTGTCAACTTCCCACATATCTCTAAACGGTTCCCAAATTGAGAGATAATTTTGCATTTGTTGGACGTTTACTTGTACCTCTAAAATTTTGATATGTTACTGTTTTTGTCACAGTAGAAATTAACCAAAAATCACAAAGCAAAATTTTAGTTTCAATGGTCGACTCACAAACTGTGTTTACCGTGAAATCACGTGTAGTATTTTCTCAAAATGTTGGTTTTAACGGAGCGAATAAAACTCGATATAAAACACTATACAGATTTTATTAACATGTGAATTATTAAGTATGAAATAACAAATTACAACTACAGGCACAACGAAGAAAATATGAATTAAAAACCCAAGTTAAAAAGAAGAAAGTCAAAACGTAACTAACTCAAAAACTGTTCTGATGCCATCACCAATACCTCGCATGCAACAAAAGAATACGAACCAGATGTCAAAAAGGAGAAAAACCGAACAAGGTATGACTCTGCCTTAAGCTATGAAATTCCTGTAACCTGCATACAACTGATAATAAAATTAACAAAGGTAGTTGTCGTCGAAGACCTTCGCATAACCTGACCAGTGGGACCAAATCGGCTAATCTTTTCTTTTCCGGCAAGCTCATCGTCCAAAAGATACCGAAAATAAGCCACTTCTTCTATATTTATATTCGCTGTTTCACTACATTTGTTCCCATGCATATCTGTATTTTTTTTTTTACTATTATTTATTTATATACAATACTGTTTTGTCAATACCGCTTCCATTTTTTTTATTATCATTACCATAATATTAAACTACCTCTAACTCCTCCTTGCCTGATGTTAAATATTGCATCTAATTGTAGGCATACTAATCATTTACCTTTGTAGATTAAAAAAAAGTGGTGACAGTGTGCATCTTTGTCTGATTCCTTTCCTAATATTTACTTCTGTAAGTTGCTGCTTAAGTTCTATAACTGCCTGTTGCTCTTTGTACAAACTATGTATCACTCTTCTATATCCGTATCTCATCCCTACATCCCTCATCAACAATTAAAGTTTTAAATGATCCATTTAATAGAAATTTGAACATTCCAATAATTTTTGCTAAAGTTTTCACGTTTTGAGTCAATATTTTCACTTTAATATATTGTTTTGTTGTCCTGACACACAATTCCTTTCATGCCCTGATTTGCTTCAGTGTTCGTGTAAGGAACTATAATGGTAAAAATCGAAATCTAATTTAAGTACGCTTTAGCTAGGGTACCACCTGTAAAACCATGAAAGTAGAACAAGAAACTAAAAAATCCCGAATTTTTGATTTCGGCATCCGACAGACATTGATTGATTGTGTATTTGAAGACCGACCCTCTTTTGTTTTAGTCATAGTACTATGTTTTGTTTAAACTTAATTCACAATTTAACTTTTTTAGTCATTTAACAATCCCACAAGCGTCTCATTTAGTTACAACAATCGTTTTTGAAGAAAACGACACATTTTGCAATAAAAAATCTTACTGTCTTTTTTTAGTTCTTCATATTCTAACAAGTTTCAATCATTTAAATAAACACAAAAACCCGGTCTGGCGTCTCCGATTAACCGATCAAAACGGAAACCGGTCAGGGTCTCAATGCCGCTCAATCGTTTCACGAGGTTCTACAGCATTAATATAAAGTATACTATAAGAGACATTTCTTTTTTTTTTTAGTTTTATCGCTTCTATATTCAACAACTACAATATTTTCAACATAATGTCAAAAAAGAAAGATTTCTTAAATGGCCAAGGAATAGATTAAGTTCCTTTTTAACACCTCCAAGGTTTGAAACAACGCCTACCACTGAAATTCTAAAGTAAAGAGATAAAATTAAATCATGGTAATAGCGTGCGTAGGAAAATAGCGCCAAAACAATTATTTAAATGAGTAAACGTATTGCCTTTTGCATATGTTTAATATTCATTATTATTGACCTAAACAATAGATGTAGGCATTGAACAGATAGGTATTAAATACAAATACCCGANTTTTAATTTTTATTTGTATATAGTATATAATTAGTGTCCATACCAAATAAACTTAGTGCACCGATGACGTGTCGTCTTTTGTTTTTATATCAATTTTACCTGTTTATTCATATAAACTCTCCACTTGCTAGGATACTTAAAATTTTAACTATGAGCCTTTCTCCATCAACGAAGAACAACCTAGAACAACCCACATGCTTAACTATTTGCGAACAGTAATCTGACCTAGGTGTACCTCTACCCTTCCTAACTCCTGTTTCTGCCTCTAATATGTCTCTGACTAGACCTTCATGCCTGAGAAGGTGTCCTACTAACCTATCTCGCCTATTTCTTATTAACTTCCGTAGAATCCTCACTTCTATTCTTTCTAATACCCCTTCATTTCTAACCTTTTCTACCCCCGTTATCCTCCTCATTCGCCTATTTCGAAGTCTTCTAACCTTTTCTTTTCCGCCGCGCCAACTGTCCATGTTTCGCACCCGTACAATGCCGCACTCTAAACACATCTTTAAGAACCTTTTTAGAATTTCTAAATTAACCATTCGCGAGCATAGAAGTGACTTCTTTAACGAACATTGAAAAAAGATAAAATCACTTATTGTACCTTTATAAAAGCCAACCTTATTGACTTATTTCATGAAACAAAAGTAGTTACCGTTATTCATGAGTTCTTGAAGTCTCTTACACTCTCCATCGTTTGCAATTACATCTGCAAATGGCCGAACGGGCGTATCAGAAACATTAAACTTATCTACTATCCTGGGTAATCCTTTCAATGCACGAGTGAAGCCAGGTAGTATATCGGACACTACATAATCAACTTGGGCAAGAGAAGGTTCAAAATTTATCTGTAATTGAAAAATGAATTCACAGTACACTCAAACATCGCTGTTGTTAAAGGTTGACAAAATAATAAAGGTACCCGTATTTGATGGTGCTTAAATGCTCTTAAAATGGTTTAATTGTACTGTATTCATATTTTAATGTTTACTTTTGTTACTTACCCTATTATGTCTTAGGTTTGCTTCTAATTTTAAAAGGGGGTTTGGACCAACGGTTCCATCACCGTGCAGTTGTTGATACATATACTGCATGGAATTTCTTACGCATATTCTTACAGCCTCTTCCAAGAGGAAGTCGAAATTCATTATATATTTAATCCAATGACTTGCCATCTACATTCATGAATAATTAAATCGGTAAGAGTACTGATAAATTATGCATAAACCAGAATATAAAATTTCAATTTCTATACACCTTTTAGAATACCTTATATTTAGCCACAAAATCAAAATGAACAAGTGTCTTTTATCAACATTAAAAAAATCGTAATCAAGGAGAGTCTTATTATTTTATTTAATAAATGATTTGAAAGTCGACATATTATAATAACGTTTTGGATATTTGTCAAATCGACTAAAAAGATTAATTTTTACTGCTGAGGTTGTTATATGCAAAGCACGTTACACGGTGCCATTTCTGGAAAGAGTTTAAAGAAGTGGCTTCGGAGATATTTAGTGCCTTCTACAACACGACTAATGTTTCTGGCCTCCTTGACCCAAAGATCTCATATTGAAATAAAAACAAGTGCGATACAATCGCTGGGTTGTTAGATTATAATGAAAACTTCACGTTATCAATGGAGGATTTCCTACGCTGGTGTTGAACTCGACATCGTTAAATTCCTGAAGATGTCCTTTATGATATTTGACGAAACATCGAACATTTTTGGCGCCACCCTGATCCGTCATAAGGATTTCATTAAAAAAAACGCGGTTAGAATCGGGAAATACAATTTCTTCACGCTATAATGTTGTTTTCAACATAGACATACATTAATGGACGTGCCTTAGCCGTATGTCATTGTAATAATTTCTTGGCTCGAAAAGTGAGGGAGATGGCGTATAGTTTCGGACTAGTGCTATCTCTTTCATGACATGCTTACGCACTATAGTGAGAGAGATGGATATTGTTCGAAACTTCGTTCCATCTCTTTCTTTTGTTGTACCACAATTCTGACCACTAAGGCATGTCCATTAGTAAACGTCGATGGTTTTCAACGTACGAACCTAACCTAACATAGTTTAATAAGAACTGTTAAATTTACATTACTTACCAATGTTATAATGTTTTCAAAACCTTCATAAACCACTATTAGATACCGAATTATTTCTTGATAAAATTCTATTAACGTAGTCAACGCATCCCTTGTTAGTCGATCCATTTCTTCTACTAACTCGTAAATGGTAAATGCAGAATCGTGAGTCAATGAAATTATGGTCAAAGCACAAACCCTCTCACAGATAATCACTATTTGCATGTTGCATGTCTTGTAATCATCCACAAAGTCTTGTAGCTGTTACATGCAGAAATTGCAAGACATTATTAATGAACAATAGGCAATGCATATACGACAAGCAGTATGATGTGCAGGTCTTTATGATTAAATGTCTAACACTAACTGGTCCAAAAATTGATGACAAACAGTAAAACTAACGAAGATACTCGGAATAACTAACTTTATGCTATATTTTGTAACAACTGATTGGTGTTTCGAAAGTAGAATTTTCCCTAATTTCTATTTCTTTAGTAAAAGGTAATCTTAAAACGTGTATGAAGCAAATCTAAAAGGTAGAAATCAACGAACAGATTAAGGGCACCAGAGATCAACGAATAGTGCACTACCCCTCTAACATATCTACCATACGGTCTAAAAATTACGGATCAAATTGGTAGAGACCTAGAGAGAGACAATATCAAAACCATCTGCAAACCTACGAAGAAGATCCAAGAGACCATCAGAAGAAAGGTCTGTCTAGGAACCACTAAGAGATCAATGGGAACGAGACTCAAAGAGTACAAGACAAGCTGCCGACTAGGACACACTGAAAAGTCGGCTGTGGGGCCAAATACACACTGAGCAAAGGTGACCACAAGATACACTTTGAGAACTGTAAATTGCTAGCTACTGTCAACAGCTATTACAACAGGATGACTAGAGAGGTCATCACGATCCAAAACATTCGGAATGAGAAGACCCTCAGACTCAACCAGATCTGGAACCCGATCCTCAGGAACAACCGAACGGACTAATCCGGAACAAGCTTTGTTCCCTACCCTCTGACCTAAATACAACTTGCGCAGGAGAAATCGCCAGTTCACATCCATCATCGGAGATGGAAGGACATCTAAAGAAGATAAGTAATAGTGCTAGCGACGACTTTTAGAAACGATTCAGAACAACATCATCATATTTTTAAGAATAGTTTAATATGCAAATACGAAAACTGACTGACTATCTTAATGTAGCTATAAATTATTTCAAATTACCTCAGCAGTGTAAGCACCACATTCAGCAACGTAATCTTCAATTTCGTCAACAGACCATGTTAAGCCCATCAAACCAGGCTGAATTCTTTTCTCTACAGTTCCTATTAATTGTTTAAAGAGTATCCTCTCTTCGTCTGCAAGTGCTGATAAAATAGCATTGTAATCCAGAACTACTTGTAGTACACATTCATACGTATTTCGTAACGAGTCAGCTTTATCAATTATAAATTTCGCGTTCGCTGGTATTTCAAACTTTAGGCTTTCAAATATTTTGCATTCTCGTATCATTGGCAGTATAGACCTAAGATAAAGTTATATACAGGAATAATGCTATCCATAAAAAGAGCAAGCATATATTTTAATCAAAGCATTTTTTTTCGGAACGATCAAACAACTCGATAGCAATATATTCTCAAATAGTGTTCAATGAGATCTAAAAAACGAAAAAAAATCTCCACCTCTGAAGTAAATGCTGGTATTATAAGTAGTAATTTTCATTAAATTTTAAGTTAGGATATATAAAGTTGCGAGCTATTATATGTACTATACATTAAATCGTGGACGTATCGTCATTCTTTATAGATATGTACCGTATATACGTATACAACCACCCGTTAGAATATTTCGGAAACTACTTCGATTCGAATTTTGAAAAGTTGGATAGTAGTGTTATTGGATATGATCTCCTCAATTAAAATAACGGCGTCTATTTAGAACTTCCGATTATACCGGAAGTTGACACCAACTTCGTTATTTTTAATGGAACACCCTGTACATAATGACGGTTTCGAATTCTACTTATGATTTTAGGTAGACTTTTGTAATGCTTTTCTACTTTTAAACTTTACCGCTTTCGAGATATTAATTTTTTAAAAAAAAGTATCAAATTCAAATCTGTCCTTATATACAGAGTGTTACATTTAATATAACGAAGTTCCGGTATAACCAGAAGTGCTACATAAATGCCATTATTTTAATTGAGAAATTGAGAAATTCCGAAATATTCTAATGGGTGGTCACCGTGAGATACCCTGTATATGTTTGTTAGATCCATTTTAGTCCAGGCAACTTTTGTCGTAAAAATGTCAAAGAAAGAAAGTTTTGATTTTTGATGCTGTGCAATACTTTTGGCTGGTAAACACAAATCTGAAGTTTTCCGACAAAAGTTTTGGTGAAAAATATATTTCTTCACAAGAAGAAACCGTAAAAAATTGGGTTTTCTCCGATTTCCCTTGAATAACTCAGAATCTACAGTACAACGTCAGGTAGTCTTCAGGATCAGTAAGGTAGTCTTCAGGATCAGTTCAGAGCTGCTTTACCACCATCTGCAGAATCAGCTACCAGATCGGTGTAAAAAAAGAACCCTGAAGAGTGGTAATGGAAGCGTCAGGTCATGACCGTGTTGTCACGCTTCTAACTCCTACTCCTGCGTTATTATAGAACGGTGTCCTGTAAGTGCACAAAAAGTTCTCAACGGAATGATAGGTGCAGAAAGGCGATACTCTGCTGCTCCAATTTGTGCATTAACTGTGAGAAAAAACCTGCAGCAACATCACAGTGATGGACGAAAACGAGGATGAGGAAGAAGTTGTCTTTAAGGTGGATAACAGTTATTATTATTAATCATACTTCCTTGCACTTAACCTTGTTTTGCAGATGTAGATGAGCTTCAACAAGGACGTTCAAAATAATCGAACTATTTTGATGCTGACAATGTAGGCGACAAAAGATTAACATTCTATTAAAAGTATTAAATAAAATTAATATGAAACAGAAACATGCATAACATATACTGCATTAGAATATTCTGCACTATTTCCCTGTCTGTATCTGTTCTGTACATAAAATTAAATTTCTCTTATTCTAAGTATATTGTTAGGTTTATGATATCTTCTCAAAACTATTTTCATTGTTAAGCACGTTTAGGATATTTTTGGACGTCGACGGATGGTCCGACAATCATAAACAGGAATATTGGGTATTATAAATTTCTACCCTCTGAGTCAACAACCTTATCATTAGAACAATACATAGACCACTCGGAGGCGTTGCACCCCCGTATCTTTCCTAACAGCAGGGACCGCCTGCCGACCTTAAACCTATAAAATTGTCTGCACTTTAAAATTTACATCCCTCCCGCCCGACTCCTGTCCATTACCCCAGATCTCCCCGATGATTTCATCGATCACCTTAATTCCCTACCCAACTCCATCAGATAACCACGAAACCAACCCAACTAAACACACACACACACACAAGTAACACACACAAAAAGTCACAAACCTCATAACAGAACCACACATATGGCTGAAGAGGACCAACTACACTGGTCCTAAAACGGCCTGAGGTAGAGGGGTTTTAGTTGGTAGGCGCTCCTTCAGAGTGAATCCAACACTACCCTGTCGTTCGGACGGCAGGGTGTCTTTTGAAGATTTCCCCTCTTCCACGAAAACATAAAAAAAAAAAAAAAAAAAAACTTTTTCGGTTTCATACACGCAGCAGCAGTGACGGCCGACGTTTAGCCGTTGTCACTTTTTCATTGTCATTGTCGAGCGACGAAATACATACGAGGAAAGCATGTCGGGCAGAGGGAAGGGCGGAAAGGTGAAGGGAAAGGCCAAGTCCCGCTCCAATCGAGCCGGTCTTCAATTTCCGGTCGGAAGGATACATCGGCTTTTGAGGAAGGGAAATTACGCTGAGCGCGTCGGAGCCGGCGCTCCCGTCTATCTGGCGGCAGTGATGGAGTACTTGGCCGCCGAAGTGCTCGAGCTCGCGGGAAACGCCGCCAGAGACAACAAGAAAACGAGAATAATCCCTCGCCATTTGCAACTGGCGATCCGCAACGACGAGGAGCTCAACAAGCTCCTTTCGGGAGTGACGATCGCGCAAGGTGGA
>NW_020439987.1:45543-48504 GCF_000699045.2 Agrilus planipennis
TTTGTTCAATCATGAATAGTAGTGCGAGTCGAAAACAAGCGTTAAAGCCTTTAATATGTCTTCAAATATAAATAAACATCTTGTTGATATTTTCAGTAGTAATTGGTTCCAATAACAGCACAATTGAGCAATGCAATTGCAGTGGATAAAATAGTCAATTTTTCCGTGCAGTATTGTACGGATTATACGCTCCTCACCGGTTAAAAGAGTTGTCTCCTTCCTTTTCTGGCCTAGTGCTGTTCTTTTCTACTTTGCGCCGGTCAAACCGAAGGTCACATCGCTACAGAAAGTAAACGAAGTATAACATCTTCAGCTACATTGCGCATCCCCGACTTCGAGGAATAACATTCGTCAAGTATACGCTGAAGATGGCAGCAGCTGTTGCCTATGCAATATGTGGACTTAATCATTTATTCTTCGTCCTGACTTACTTGTTTTTCATCACAATTTTTTTAAATAAAAGGCTTATAAATAGCACTTTTTTAATGTGTTCTAGTGTAGGTATTTACCTTCTTGATTAAATTCAAGCGGTGCTTTTTTAGTTGCGCATTTAACGCTCTTCCAGAATAATAACCAGTTAGGGCGGAATATTCCTCTTTTTCTGTTTCAAGTTCTTCTTTACACTCTTGAATGTCTTGCTTGAAAAGTCCATATAGCTGTAAATCAGACTTTTACTTTAATTTCGTAATAACTTACTTTTTGGATAACGAACATTCCTCATTTCTGTACTAGTTCGATTCAAGTATTAAAATTACAGAAATAACCTTATTAACTAAAAAAATTAATATTATAATGATCAGACATAAATTTGTAGTTAGAAAAGAAGCAGAAATGCTCGCCCGTCAGATTAGTCAAGGATCATAGGATTGTATTGGATGCCTGTTAAGGTTGCCGAACGTAAGATCACACGCGTTAGAAAATGATGCTGTGTTAGTGGAGGAAGTAAGATAGGTAGCTTCACATCTAAATCACATCACACATCTAAATATCTCTCTTATTTGGCATTCGATTCGACTGTAGCGATGTAAGGAAAATATTTAGCCGACAGTCTCTCAGTATAAGAGGACCAAAAAGCCTAGTAAACTTCGCTGAGCTCGTTTGACAATTAGGAAGACACTTGAAGGGTAGAATCCACCACCCTTTATTTTAATTATCGCCTGCTTCTGCAGATACGGGCCTGTGAAACCAAATCCATTACTGATACTGTTATACTGGTGTCGTTGCCGACCTCTGATGATCCCATAGAGTGCCTAGCAATCCAGTTATGTGCATCTCTGGCCGACTAGCTCTTACCAACTTGATTTTCGCTGAGCGAGTCCATAGTATCACTCAGTATGCTACTTTATATTCTGTCGGCGTCTCACTATACCGTTGATTAATCCCCTTATTATTACCTGTCATCACCGCCCCAGAAAGTACTAGAGTATCCTTAGCACGCTGCATCACAGGTTGATTATCCCTTCTTCCGCGTTGTGTCCCAAATGGAATCGCATCTTCCATCATTCGGTACGTCAGTGGATGTTGCCGATACTATCCGTTTTTCCGTCCGGAACAAGAACCTCATAAAGCGGTATAGGTACTAATACACATTTCAGGTTGGTGCTTTGTAACTCAATACTTTTCGGTTTGTTGAAAATTTATGGTCATATAAATACATCACACTTGGTTAATTAGGGATTCATTTATACCATGTAATGATTGTTTATTGATCCATGTACTGTTCTTGAAATTACATAGGTGAAGGGCAAACACTTTAATTTGTTTTAAGCTAGTTCTTTTGCTTAAGAAGCTTTATGTTGTTTAGAAAGAGTTCACAATAACTCTGGGACCCACATTTACTTCAAAATGCCGTAAACGTAGATGTGACTATACCGGCTAGAAAGTGCAGCCGACAGGGGTCAAGTGAAAAATCAAGCGTTTTACTCACGTCATCGATCTATTCTAGTGTAGTACATTCACACTAGAAGTGCAAACCGATTAAGTTTTGCACAATTTTACAGTATCGATTTACAGTATGTCAATGTCCAGCCAAAGCGTTAGAATAAACTATAGCACCTGGACAATTAAAAATTAAAATTTCTGACCAAAAACTTAAACACCCTTACAAACTATTATCGATATAAATGTTTACCTATCTATATTGCATTCTAATAAACCTGGACGAGTTACACTTTTGCATAACAGAGGGCGATTGAGACGTTCCATGACATCTTCTCCAATGGTGTCAACCCACTTTCTATACAGGTTTAATGTTGCTTCATCAATCAAATTTAAACATTTATCGTAAAGATTAAATGTTTCTTCTCTATATTTGCAGTGTGGTAACCAATAGGCATCGTCAAAAGCCTAATTAGTAAAAAAAAATGTATAGACAAATCTAAATAGAACATTAATTCTATGAAAAAATAGTAGAATTAAGGTTTGAGTTGATGGGCTGTAGTCGAAATGAACGATGAAGTGCAACATTTCGCTGACAACTGTAACTATACTTCATTTACTTTTTGTAGCGATGTGCCCCTTCCAATGTTTTGGATGCGCGCTGGCAAAATCGTAGGTAGGGAGAAAAGCTCATTATACTCCCGACTCTTGTTCATTAAACATACTTTTTCATATAGTACCTGCCAAAAGTTTAGTTTAATCATGAATAATAGTGCGAGTCGAAAACAAGCGTTAAAGTCTTTAATATGTTTTCAAATATAAATAAACATCTTGTTGATATTTTCAGTACTAATTGGTTCCAATAACAGCACAATTGAGCAATGCAATTGCAGTGGATCAAATAGTCAATTTTTCCCTGCAGTACTGTACGGATTATACGCTCCTCACCGGTTAGGAGTTTGGCCGAGAGTTGTCTCCTTCCTTTTCTAGCCTAGTGCTGTTCTTTTCTACTTTGCGCAGGTCAAACTGAAGGTCACATCGCTACAGAAAGTAAACGAAGTATATATGAAATATATAAAGGAA
>NW_020439987.1:48604-52112 GCF_000699045.2 Agrilus planipennis
CTCCTACTTGAGTGAGCGATGCGTCCGCGTGGACAGCTGCTATACAATAATAGATTTCCATTTACCTCCTTCTCTATATCCATAAAAAATATCTATCAAACAAATAAAATTAAAATTTTCTTTTGAAAAATGAAACCATTCCATCAGTATTTTCTTATGACGTTGTCACGTTCAACTATTGTCAGTAAACTGACTTTACAGACAACCGATTTTCTTTTCTGAAGAACTGTAACGTTTAAAAAAACACACCGACGGTTCGCTTTGGGCAAAAGACTCTTTAAGGGCTAATATTCAAGAAGCCGATTTTTCACAAGTTATAAACATCCTTCTGTTGCAATATTTTGAATTTGAAAGCCCCGCCTTGTAAGTATCTACGGAAATGTTATAAAGGGTTAATCACCAATGGTGACATTCGTCACACCCTTGGCATTTGTTCCTAGTTTTAAGTTCTAGATGTATGAAGTGACCATGCTCCTAGCTTCGCTTTTTAGGCTCCTAGCTGCGCTTTTTAGCGTGAGCGTCCACCCAGCACTTCAGTGGTGGATCACCTAGTTCGGTTTTCCTTCCCAACACTCCCTTCTACCCCCCCCTCTTAACCCTCTTCCCATCTCAATTCTATCCCCAATCTCCAGCCTTCCATTTTCCTCACGGGGATGAACAACCCACAGGGTTTATCTCCCCGCTCGGGAAGGGGTTTTAGTCGGTAACAATCCGACACTACCTCCCTCCAGGGGGTGTCTTTTCAAGATTTCCCTTCCTCGAGAATAATATAAACAAAAAAAAATGCAAAAGAAGGACTTGAACTAGCATAAGCACTTGAACTAAAACTTGCACTTGTAGAGTCATAATTATTCATTCGTTTGGAGATACTCTGTAAAAATTTGTAAATATATATCTAATAAGTTGACTTCGCTGCAAGATATTCGCCTTGCAATAGTAACTTCTCGAATATCTGCCTGTGAAACTTAACAAAGAGCATTAATTAAATAAATGAATAGGCATTCAGGAAACATGAACACATACCGGTATGTAAATATTGTAAATTAATATTACAACATTGGAGTATCGATTTTAATAATTACATATGTAAAGAACTTCCAGATAACATTTGTGAAAATAATTTATAGTCAATATAGGTATGCCTTATGACTCTAAGCCACCATGGAAACACATTCAAAATGTCGCTTCGCTCAACAAACCGCCGAATAGTATGCATCACGGTACAGTGGACTTCGAGTGACCCAGCTGTGATCTGTCAATTATTTGATGAACAACTGAGAGTAAACTATGTAACCGATGACACATCCCAGCTTAATCCCTCACTCAGTGATACGGTTTTTCCCCGTGATTTTCAGTTAGACAATGTTGTTATCTCGCTTTCTACCGTTTTTGATGCCATAGGAAAATTAGATTGTAAAAAAGGTACCGGACCAGATGAAATTCCAAATTTATTTTTATTTAATTGCAAGTACTCGATTTCGGTTCCGCTCCATTTACTCTTCAACAAATCCCTTGCTAGCGGCTCGTTTCCAAAGATGTGGAAGCGAAGCAAAATTTTTCCTATATTCAAAAAAGGTGACAAATCGTTTGTTGGAAATTATCGTCCTATTGCTATTCTAGACTCATTACCGAAATTATTCGAAAAAATTGTAACGTCTGAACTGCGCGCGTATCTATCTATCACCAATGATATGTCCGGAACAGCACGGGTTCGTTCCCTGTAGTTCTACTGTCACTAATCTCGTTTGTCTTAAAGTCGCGGCTCTCGACGCACTCGAAAGGAACTCACAACTAGACGTGATTCACACGGACTTTGCTAAAGCATTCGACTAAGTGAATCACCACGTGCTCATAGCTAAACTGAAATCTATCGGCATGCTACCGCCTATGTTAGACTGGATTGAGAGCTACTTGACCGATCGGTTTCAGTATACCAACGTGTATGGTTGTTGCTCGAATGATTTTGACACTCCTTCAGGGGTACCTCAAGGGTCTCATCTTGGTCCCTTGTTATTCACTGTTCTTATAAACGACTTACCACAATATGTTACCCATTCGTCTATTCTTTTGTATGCGGACGACGCCAAGATATTCAGAGAAATTACGTGCGATGAAGATGCTATCCTATTACAACTCGATCTGAATAATGTGAGTGTATGGTGTGAGAGGAATCGTTTATTTTTAAACAATGCCAAGTGTCAAAAAATTAGTTTTACGAAAAAAAGGGAGCCAATCGAATTCAGTTACATGCTGGGTACAGATATCTTGACTACGGTAAATAGTGTTAGTGATCTAGGAGTCACTTTCGATTCTAAATTGTCATTCACTTCTCATATTGATCATGTATGGTGAAAGCACATCAAATGTGGGGTTTCTTGAGGCGAAATTGCAAAATTTTTAAAGATGTAGATTCTTTTGTAACTTTATTTAATTCTATGGTGCGCCCTCATCTCGAATACGGCAGTGTCGTTTGGTCCACTTATGGAATAACGTCATCCATAAAACTCGAATCTGTACAACACCGTTTTTTGCAATTTTTATCGTCTGTTATGGGTAGACGTATGCACCTCACTGATCACGATTACGAATCTTTGATGTCACTGTTAAAAATTCCTACACTCGCATGTCGCCGTGCCATGTTTGGCCTTTTATTTATTTATAAACCTATTCATGAGGAAATCGAGTATCAACAATTACGTTCGTTGATTGTGCTCCGCATTCCGTCGAGACCAACAAGATTGCATGAACCCTTTGCCATCGCGAGAAAGCGAACGGATGTTGGACGAAAAGATACCTTCGTCAGAGCTCTGATTCTCGCAAACGGGCTTTCGCAATCTGAATCACTGAATTAGGGCTGTGATATACTGCTATTCTAGGCTTATCTAATATACGATTGTTTACTTTATAGAACTATTCATGATTATATTTATATCGATCTCGTTATCTTTTTTATACACTTTGTCAAATCAAATTATTTATACATAACTATTAATTCTACTCTGTATTCTTTTTCGAGGGTATTCCCCGTATAATAAATAAATAAATGAGTATTTAATGTAAAATTGAAGATGGCACTTTGAGATTAACATCTGTAGCGAAAATCACTGGTTAATATTATCAACTCCTTAAAAAATTTAGTGATTTTGCTTCGGATGGAGATAGTAATATGTATAATTTTTAAGAAGCATACCCTTTTGCGTACAAGTATTTCGACCACTTTTGATACGCACAAAAAAGGCGTCCGAAAATTAAAAGTGTGGTTTGTACATCTTTTTATTTAACAATGTAGTGCTTTATGAAGTACCCTTACTTTCGTTAAAGTCTAATGGCAGTGCCAACTTAAAAGCCGAACAACGCTCACGGATTTCTCGACCACCAATAGCAACTTGAGCTAATAGTTCCATTCCAAGGCATATGCCAAAAATTGGATAGTATTTTCCATTTTCATTTGCCTCTAATGCAGCGTTATACAGCATTTGCCCTGCATCACCAAATCCACCGGTCTCAT